>NC_079256.1:0-248052 GCF_947241705.1 Saccharomyces mikatae IFO 1815 | reverse complement strand
CCACACCCACACCCACACCCACACCCACACCCACACACGAACACGAACACGAACACTTCAACTAGCCCTAAACCTGAGTCAGCCCTATATTAGCCCTAGGTTTTACCCTCTTCGCCTCCTCTTTGCTTACCCGCCTCTTTGCTTACCCTGACTCTCCCCTCCACATTTATTGCTCACGTGATAAAAACCGGGTAACTATCCTCTCGCTTGGAGCACCCCTTTTTTACCACAAAAATTGATGGCCCGATCTGTTTCGATCATAAAAGAGGATTATAATGACTACAAAATATCGTTGATGTGCCGCAGCAACTGTCTCCTGGCTTTACCGCAGAGCTCTTTCAAACCGAATCTGGCACATTTTATGTTCGTAGGCCACCAAAAAAGAATCGCTCACTACTCCTACTGCACGCCTTTCCCCACTCTCATGAATGCGGGAGCAAAATCGCGCCTTCCACAAGCGAAGAATATTCAGTAATCTGCATGGACTCAGTTGCTTATGGCCTGTCGGATGCACCTGTGGGGACTACTGCCTACAGCCGTTACTCCAAGAATGAGACGCCGAAAAAAGAAAGTGATCTTTAACTGTTTCCTTTGAAATAGTAGGTCCCGAACTATCGAAAAAATGCTAGCCGCTTCACCTTTGACTGGCATCTCTAGCCTTGATTCTTGGATTCATTGCACCGTAGGACCTTTTTAAAAAAATCTTCTGTTGATAACGACTGGTTTAGTAACTTGTAATAATTAAGAATAAGTCGTTCCTTCTTAATTTATATAAGAGAGGTATATAAAACACATGCTGATTATTGTGTTGAACCCAATGGTTCAGACATGATTCGGGACATTCATGATAACTCATCTTCTTATATACTAAGTTCTGGACAACTAATAGATCTTTATCTTACTACTGCAGGAAACCCCAATATTAGAATTTGCCTAATCTAATTTATGCAAAGAGCGTAGTTGTAATCACTTATTCCAACATTTTCGAACCAACAATGATATTGGATATCCTCTGTTCATATTGTACGTTAAAGAGCCGTTCGGAGGGAAACAGGCGTAAGCCAGGTCTTTGCTCAACAGTGATTCTTTGCCGCACTCTCCAGTCATATTTTCCCCGTTAATTTTTGACTATCATATCCTATTTGCAACTAAATCTTCTCGTTTATAATTTTTGACTTTACTTTAAGTACAGTAAAATATATCAAGGGAAAATATATACTGTTTGTAGTTAAGCGGTCCAAGAAGTATTTGTACGCAAACTAACTTTTTTGCATTGTTAACTGTTTTCAAAGGCAGTAACATCCATTTCAATTTGAGCACCTAAAGGCATTCTACCTACCACAGCCGTGCCAGCAGCTCTATCGGCTTGAGAATAGTTGGTGCAAACCGCATGTAAGTCTTCGTAATACTTTTATGTTCAAGATTAAAGCTAGATGACTCCGAAGTGTTCATCACATTCTGAGCAACTCACACTGATCTTCTCCAATGCCCTTTCTTTCCGCCAGTTTGTTTTCAACTATTAAGGAATCTGACCAGAAACAAAAACAAATCCATTTTGTTTTTTTCACTTTTTCTTGAAACTTAGAACAAAACATATACTACACAATACACAATCAGCAACAGTCGTAACAACGTCCATCACTCTCCAACTTCTCTGCTCGAATCTCTACATAATAATATATCAATTTTACCGTCTGGAACATCATCGCTACCTAGCTCTTTGTGAACCGCTACCATCAGCATGTACAGTGGTACTTTCGTGTTATCTGCAGCGAGAACTTCGACGTTTGCCAAATCAAGCCAATGTGGTAATAACCACACCTCCGAGATCTGCTCCAAAAGATACTCCAGTTTCTGCCGAAATATTTTATTGTAGAACAAGCCTATCAGCATCGAGAGGAAAGGCGTCCAATGCGGCGGTTTAGATGGGATAACTCCCAGCGCAATCTGTTCCCGCAAGTGCATTCCTAAACTTAATTCATACCTGTTCCTCAGCTGTTGATGATGCCTGCAAAATTGCAGCTTGACGTACTGCGGACCCTGCAGTCCAGCGCTTGTCATAGAACGCAAACGCTGAAAAACTCCAAGTTTCTCGAGTGCCTCCACAACGACCGTATCGTCTTTTGCCTCCCATTCTTCCTGGCACTTTTTTTCGTCCCAGTTCAAAAAGTACTGCAGCACCTCCGTCTTTGATTCACGCAAGTTGCTCCATACTTTGAAATACAACTCTTTGATTTGCCTTCCAGACATGCGGAAAACTCGGCTCCCTTGCTTGCCTCTTGTCGAATCCAGTACACTAATTGTTTCTCTTCTTCTAGTAATAGCCAGGTACCAAGCATATTTTTTTTGTATCTGAGAGTAGATCTCTCTCTTTTTTACGGTAAAAAATCTCAAATATCCAACAGGGTCCCCATGATATGGCTCAATATCTTCCAAGTATTCTTTGTATTCCTCGTCGTTTCGCAGCATTCTCTCCACAGCTAGTGCTTCCCAAGCTATCCTCCGATACGATACTTTCTGGCGAGCCCAGCAGACGCAGAGCTCGAACATTTTTTGACAGCCCTTGCATAATCCGTATTGTGTGAATACTCCCTCTGGGCAGAAGTATATATCGATACCATACAGGAAAAGATGTTTAATTTCATCGGACCGAAAGCCAAGAAACTCTAATACATTCATATTCTCAGAAGTATTGGGAAATTGTGCTTTCAGTTTCTTTCTCTCTAGCGAGACCATTTGACTTCCTTTCCGCTTATATGGCTCTTTATCAATGTCAGTGGCTGGATGGAATCTATTACTCTCAGCATTTCCACCTGTATTGGAGTCCTCGTTGGTGCTAGCAGTGGTACTGGCGGTGGTAGTAGCACTAGTCCTGGCGTTGGTGCTGGCGGTGGTAACAGCACTAGTCCTAGCATTGGTGCTGGCGTGGTAACAGCACTAGTCCTAGCATTGGTGCTGGCGGTGGTAACAGCACTAGTCCTAGCATTGGTGCTGGCGGTGGTAACAGCACTAGTCCTAGCATTGGTACTATCAGCAGTATTAGCACTAGTCCTAGCATTGGTGGCTGGCGGGTGGTAACAGCACTAGTCCTAGCATTGGTACTATCAGCAGTATTAGCACTAGTCCTAGCATTGGTGCTGGCGGTGGTAACAGCACTAGTCCTAGCATTGGTGCTGGCGGTGGTAACAGCACTAGTCCTAGCATTGGTGCTGGCGGTGGTAACAGCACTAGTCCTAGCATTGGTGCTGGCGGTGGTAACAGCACTAGTCCTAGCATTGGTACTATCAGCAGTATTAGCACTAGTCCTAGCATTGGTGCTGGCGGTGGTAACAGCACTAGTCCTGACGTTGGTGCTGGCGGTGGTAACAGCACTAGTCCTAGCATTGGTACTATCAGCAGTATTAGCATCAGTATTAGCATTGGTACTATCAGCAGTATTAGCATTAGTGCTAGCATTAGTACTGGCATTGGTGCTAGCATTAGTACTGGCGTTAGTGCTAGCATTGGTGCTAGCATTAGTACTAGCATTGGTACTAGCATTGGTACTAGCATTGGTACTATCATGAATGCCCGCGTTGCTGTCCTCATCGCTGCTGCAATAATCTCTGTACCTGTCACTACTACTTCTCTCTTGTGAACTAGACGGTAACGCAGCAACCGACATGGAGGCTGTGGCCTGATTTTCAGCCAATCTGTCCATTCTCTTTATCAGTTCCACTGTGTCTGCCGACAGGTCCGTCCTGGAGCCACAGCATCCAACATGCTGGCCCTTTTTTCCTTTCTTTGATTCAAGTCCATAAAACTCGCGTACCTGTTCGGTTATACAGCCTTCCTTAATTGGTGATAATTCACCCCTACGATTCCTTGCCGCCCAACTGTTTTTTCTAGATAATAGATAACAGAGGCCTCCTTCTCTTAGTCTTCCCACGCCTTGAATGAGCTCAATAATATTAAGTCTATTATCAAGCGTGATCACCATCATCAATTCCTTAATGTCAATTCCTTCAGTCACTAATTTTGTTCCGATGAGAACTCGCATGCCACCGTCAGTGACAAACTCCTCCGTGCGAGACACCTTTTCCGCAGCACCCAGCTTCCCGTGTATCCATACCACCTTGAAATACTCCCTCCAAGAGCAGGCCAGTTCTTCCACTTGTTTGGTTGTGCTAGCAATTACAATGGCCTTCGACTCTGGTTCAGTTTCAAACAGGGCTAAAAGAAGCTTCAGTGCTTCTTCGGGAGGTGATTCCACTTTTTTCCAAATTTTATGCACATGCCCTAAAGGCACCTCAGATTTCTCCTTAATCAGATTGAACATCTGTGTGGGATAGCTGGATAAACCCCTGCTGAGGTCTTCCGACCGTTTGAGCTCGTTGATGTCCATCGATTTCTTGCTCAGTCCCGTAAGCCCTATGCGCTGCAACGCAGCATCAGCTACAGCCTCAGGTGCTGTGCCGCTCAAAAAGATTGCTTTCTCGAAAGCGTCAAAATCGAGGTTCCTTATGCCCCCAAATTGCGGCTGCCGGTAGACCTCCGTTTCCAAGTTGTGAAACTCATCTACAATGAGGTAACCCAACTTTACATTGTTGGTCCTAAAGGTGCACTCAACAATATTATCCCACCCAGCTATCCTGTCTGTGAAGTTGGCGCTAGCAAGGTCATCGTAGATCCCCACGTATAAATCAGTAACACCATCGTAACCCTCTTCAATAAAGTTTCTTACAGTGGCCACATTCAAGCAACCGCCTCGGCGCAACCTGATCATGCAATTAGCAAGCAACACTGTGTACGGTACAAACAGAAACGACACATGTTTCACGTCGCTCTTGGACGCGAGTGCTATTAAGGGAAGATGAAACAACTCCGTCTTACCATAGCCCGGTGAGGCTTGTACTGCCACAGAGGGTGTGTCTGCCATGTATATTTCATAACATAAGCGCAACTGATGCAAGTCCCTGAATTCAAAGGATCTGCCAAAAAGTTTCCGACCTGCGACGAGGATATCGTTTGTGCTCTTGGGCTCTCGGGGCCTTTTTCGCGTTGCACTCAAAAAATTTTGATGATGATCTGAACTCGCTTCGCCTGCTACTGCTGCTACTACATCTCTCGCATTCCGAGTACTGGAGAAGGAACAATGGTAGTCTCTTTCAAGGCCTAACCATTGAATCCAGCGCTCGGAAGCTCGCTCCTGCAATAAAGTGGCGGTCGTTCCACTGACACTGGTTAACGAAAAGGAATCCACACCGTAAATGTTTCGCCCTGTTTGAACGGAATGGTTGGCCATGAGTTCACTCGTCGCCGACTCGTACAAATCTGTTTCAAATCTGCTACCTACGCAGTGCCGCCCTAGGGCAATCAACCCCTGGCGCATCTCCCGAAAATTCAGCTTCTGAGGTGCATTCTTCGGAAGTTCCCTCATGTACTGTCGAAAAGTTGCATATTCAACGAGACAGCCCTTAGCGGTATTCAGAAACATGTAGGAATACAAAACTATCCTCGAAGTATCTCGATTTGTTACTTGATTTGGATCCTCAAACCCCACGACATCCATCCAAGGATCGTGTTTAAAGGCGTCATAACTGTTACCAAGCGCACATATCTGCATTTGCCTTAGCACAGTGACAAAGTAAAACAAGTAATCTGAAGTGAGTCCGTCAAGTGTCTTTAGTCGAGGCTCCGATGAACCGTTCTTGTTATAATCAGTGTATAGTTGGATGCGCCTTGTTATATCGTCGACGTATACGTTGCGCTGAGGACCGGCAAAAGCGAGTAGCTGAAGCTCTGGATACCGGTAAGGGTATCCTACGGCAAAATGGATCATCCACATAAGTGGCACCGTAAGCTCGTCAATTGCAACAGCCACTTTATTTTTAAGAGCCGCGGTCATTTTGTTAGTATCTCTTCTCAACTTTGGCAGCACAATTTCACGATATTTAACAGGTATCATTTGAAGAAAAGAATCGTTTTCCAGATACTCGTCAATTCCTCGCTTTGGCTCTCTGAACAACACGTCTCGATTACGCAAAATGAGACTGGCAATATCAACCACTGTAGGCATATAAAAGCAATTGTTCAACTCTTCCCAAAGGTTGTCAAACTGAGCCTTGCATGCAAAGTAAAAGCTGCGGACATACTCGCGATTAAACAGTTTTCCACATACTGATATACCATCAGAAGAAGGTACCAAAGTTATTCTATAAGAGTCCTTCAGCGCGGTTTCCTGTGCTACTTCGTGGTACAGAATTTTGATCCATTTCCACATCGCAACGCCGTTGTTGTCATCAAATATATCTAAATCCTTTGCGGTGCAAGCACAAGAAGACACCAATAAAGCTTTCACGGCATCTAGTGTTTTTCTGAGCCTTCGTGGAGTGTTAGGACTGCGCAACTTGCATACTTTTAAGCCATGTTCGTCCACAGAGGGAATAACGGATTGTTCATTCGCAACAGATAGATCTTCTTCCTCACCAGCACCACCACGGGGTCCCGCCCCAAAATTAAGCGCACATGCTCGCAAGATAATATGCAAAATATCACCCAATCCGTCTTTTTTGTTCATCATATCGTTACATATCTGTGAAAAGTACTTTATCTCAGTGGGTTTACGTGGGCATAGATCACGTTTCAGCCGCTCTGTGTCGACTTTCTTACCGCCAGGTAAACTTGCTTGATATGCGGAAAAAATCGAAAGCTCATTTACGTGTAGTAACAAAAACATGTAGGGTGCCAAATTGTATCCATATTTCCTTATGGTGCTTTTCTGAAGACTCCTTACAATAGGCGTGCCAGAAACAAAGTTGGTGAAAGTACGCATCGTAGAGCTGTCGTTCGGCCTGGAACTCGCAGTTTCGTAACAACGTTCCAGGACACGAAAACTCAACTCACTATAGTATCCTCTGTTGAGGTAAAAAAGAGAAAGGATATCGTAATCTTTCCTATTAAATTTCAAAGTATGTACTTGAAACAACGTGTAGACCATCAAGTTGATTTTCTTGGGAATAAGATACTTTGAAGGGATGGGTCCGCTCTGGAAATCTGGTTCGTCTTCAACAAACGTCAGAAACTTTTGTACATTTTTTTTAACCATGACGGGAATGACAATTTTTTCAAAAGATCTTTTCCTATCCATTGCATCGGTTCTGTATTTTACCACCTTGATTAGGCTAGACTTTTCGTCTTCGTAGAATGATCGCACTTCCGTGCGGATCGATTCAAATAAAGTTATTGAGTGACAATGTACCAAGTCGTTTTTGTTATTTAGAGCGGACTCAAACTCCTCAAAGTTTGCTTTTTCAAACTTACGCTTATCGGAAATTTTCATTTTATTTTTGTAAGTTTCGAAATTAACAATAGTATGTTGATTGTTATGCTTTTTGACAAGAAATCCATCAATATAAACAAAAGATTGTCCAGTTTCCACCCTATCATCATCTAGGAATGCAATTGAGCTACTCTATTGAGAAGATGCAGAATTATGTAATGAGCACCCAAAAGAAAAAGACCTCTGCTACACAAGTGCAAATCTCCAGCAGCAACAAAGCACAGTTAATAAAAAATCCCATCAAGATTAGCCACTGACCCCTTCAAGCACAACATAGAAAACAGAGAGATATCCGTTTCTTCCTGAGGATCGTCATTCATCGCTTGATTTCCGGCCTGCAAAAATAAAGTAGTAGGTACGTACTTTCTTTTTCAACTTCCATGTTTGTGCGTAGTATCTCAATCTGTCTGCTTAGTCGAGGAGAACCAGGATTCTGTTCATTGCTCAAGCCGCTTCGTGGATGTTCTCTTGGTTACTTAAACATGAACCAGTTGGTCGCTTCAAGAAATTATGCGCTCAGCCTGCAGCTTCTTCCGCTCTCGAAAAGACCAATATAATAAAAACTTATGAATTACATTTCCTTATTAGGTATATGACCTTACGCTTCGAAGTAAGGTAGACCTTTTTGGCGCACCTATATATATAACGCGTCAGAAAACCTTCTCCAAAAATTTCCCGTAACTTCTCCGACGCTCCCCCTCAAGAAAAAAGAAAAATATATTACCCTGCTTAATAAGAAAATACGTATCAAGTTACTTCCTTGGTGCAATATCCCACTATAAAAAAATTCCTTGACGCCAGATCTTCGGCCACAATTTGCGTCCCCAAGTGCCTAAACAGGAAATAATGACAGCTTTCGTACAGAGTTACTTCCACGGTGCAATATGTCCCTACGGCGTTGTCTAATACCATCCAGCGTGCAATAAGGTAACATATATATACCCACACCCACACCCACACCCACACCCACACCCACACCACACCCACACACCATCACTATCACCATCATCATCATCATCACCATCACTATCACTATCACAATCACTAACCCTACCACCATCACTATCACACCCACTACTTTCACTACCACCATTACCATCATCATCACCATCACCCATCACTACCACCATCACTACCACCATCACTACTACCATCACCATCACTACCATCACCATCACTACCACCATCACCATCACCATCACCATCACCATCACCATCACTATCATGAGAAGTACACACTTACTTACCCTATCTCTAACCCTACTATCAGCCCTACCTCGCTGTCTAACCCTACCTCTCCAACTCCAACCCCACTGCCTTAGCTTACCCTACCTGCTCCTCCACTGCCTACGCTCTCCACCTGCCATCCTTCACATCTCATCACTACTCCATATCTACCACCAACCACCACTTCCACTTATCCTACCATCTACCATCTACCTCTACAACATACCTAACATAATATGTAAACATCCAAATGTAAACAATCATATGTAAACAATCATATGTAAACAATCAAATGTAAACAATCATATGTAAACATCCAAATGTAAACAATCATACCTAACATCATATCCTACCACTACTCCCCATCCCACCTCTAACCACATCTAGCTACCTCACCACATATCAACACCTACCATGCCTTCTTCTTCTCCTTGATAGCTCTCCATACGCCTACGGATGCTAAAAATAAACTACTCTCATCCTACTCATCTTACCCAACTCCCTTCTGCCACACTGCCGCACTGCTCCTCATCCTCATCCTCACCTCTCACTCAGTTGCCATGGTTACCACTATACATCACCATACATCACCATACACGGCACTTACCTCAGCGCTTCACACCCTGTGCCATTTACCCATAAAACCCACTTTTATTCCCATTTTAGTGTTTATAATGTATTCTACGGACCCAAATATCATATATATGCACTTACTTGCATCTAATATAACGTATTTTGCCAAATTCTGTCTACTCATTATATACATATATTTATCACAATTTAAAAAAATCACCAATTAAATCACCCAAACATAAAAAATTTCTCCAAATTCACATCGATTCATAGCCACATATTATCATTCTATTAAAATGTGCTAACCTAAGAAGTATGACTAGTTTATAGTAATATATGAAAAAGGGTCAATAATCTTACTAAATTATGATTAATGAGCTAGATCGCAATTCCTTACGTCACCACACGCCCTGCGCCATTTACTCATAAAACTCATGTTTATTCCCATTTTAGTGTTTATAATATATTCTAAGGACCCAAATATCATTTAAATGAATTTACTTGCATTCAATATAACGTATTTTTCCACATTCGGTCTAGTCATTTTATACATATATTTACCATAATAATAAAAAATCGACTTCAAAAACACCAAAATATTAAAAATATCTCAATCGAAAATTCTACTGAGTAAACAGATTGTATATTAGCACTGTCCCTACCATTATGAAAGTCGAATATTTGCAAACTCACCATACCATTATGATAGTTTAAGCAACAAAATTTACTCTGAACACTACCGTGATGCTACACCACGGCACGCTCACACGCATGCTATTCCACAATACCCTACCAATTACAACTAAGGATCTACTCGCAATATCATACACAGTTGGTGATGCTGTTGAGATAAAGAATTAAGATATGCTTTATATCTCATAGTAAAATAAGATCACTGGAAAGCCTCCATAAGTTATCTAAGAGTAAGAAATATAGAATTACTCCTTTTGTTTAGGAAGAATACTTCTGCGTTTAGAGCTACCACTAAACACTCCTCTTCTGTAATACGTTTCTGAAACATTACCCAATATCATGCTTTTGGTTTATCACATTTTAAAACATCAATACTACATTACCCAAGACCGGCAATTAAGCACCAGCTCCAAAACTCTACACGCATAAAACAGTTCTTTTTGCACATACAAATAATACCCCTATGCACTTTACTTCTACAATACTTAAAAAATAATGCTACTGTAACCTTGTCACATCACAAAATAGAATCAGTTCCCTATTACCACCATTAACACACCATACATCACTTTATATTACCGTCACAGGACTTAATGCAATGTGATAATTGCAACACATGCTCATGCGGATGCTATGAGATAATCTCACCCCATCTTTTTTCCACACTACAGCAGAATAAAATATCAGATGCTCTTAATCTTTTTACTTTCCCTAAAATTTCTTTTGCTATTCTTTCCTCATTTCTATACGTATACCAAAAACCAATTCACCCTCGCTGTATTGTATTTGTCACTATCACTATTCGTCAAATAGCCATATCAATCCTGGAATAGACACAGTGCTACCCCAATTCCACCCCCTACTACCAGTGCAACTCCCAGTCAATGCCTCTGAGATATCTTGATGCAAGGATTCGCAATTATGATCCTACCTCATCATGTGGTAAGGTGATTGGACCTTTTTTTCAAGTGGTATATATCTAAGATACATTGATTTACTACATATGTGCAGAAGGGCCGGGCCCTATTATGTGCTCCTACATTGAGAGTTAGTTCTACATCCTTTCTTTACAATTCACGATTGCTCACACAATGAATTTTAGTTCGCATATCCGACAATAATAATGAACAGAGCTAGAGGATTGCTGCAGACCCTACATGGTATCGTTTTTTAGTACCTCAGCGCCTCAATTATCGCGAAACCTTTTAAAGTCACACTCGTACGCATAATCCTTCATGTGTCTCGTCATGGGAAGCGTTGATTATTATGGTTTCCTAGCAAATCGTCTATACTAATGCACTGTAGTCCACTGTTGATAACCAATCTCTGCCGAGATTCATCAAAGTGCATTCCGAGTCCCCCGTGATGAGAACTAGGCTTAGTCATGCCCATTGGGGATGGACCCCAAGAAGGAGTGTAGCAAACCTCATCCCAGTTGCATTGCCTTTCACAGCGATAGTTTAGCTCAATCCATCCCAGAGATTCAATTAAGCCGTTAACAGCAGTGCGTGCCGTTTCAACGTGCCTTTCTAAATCACTGGAAGTTCTATTATCCTTCATAAATGACTGAACTTCCGGTACCAGTAGATCGTTCACCTTGTAAACCACATCAACTATCTCTTTTACAACGCTTACAGTAGACGACCAGATCAGAAAGTCTGCATCCGTCGTCAAATCCTGGTATGGGCTTACATATTGGTAAATAGCAAAATCTTTTCCACTACCAAACTGATCACGGTTGTTATCTGCAGCCTCAAACCGCAGACAGAAGTTCAACGTGAGTGCTGTTGCATTTATCGCCACATACTCGTTAATATCGCCAGTCCTGTTGAGAATGGCACTAACAGTTTTCAGCAAGGGTGCAAACTTGGCAACAAGCTCATCCAATGCCACTTGCCAATTCATGCTTCTAGAAGCATCAAACCCCACTTTCAGAGCCTTCTCTAAATCATCAACCATCTCCAGTTGTTTTTCCCATGTCATTCCATCGTTGAGTAATCTTCTGTTGTTGGGGTCAGGAGCAATGTAAGTCCTGTTTATTCCGCTTACGAGGTACCGATAGTCAAGATGAATCCGATTCTCCCCATCGTCGTGCGCTGCGCCCGCCCTTATCCAGTTGAAACTCTTAACAGCGTCGAAATTGGACAAGATCTTCGCCCAGCCGTCTTCTCTCTCGAGAATCGCCTTTTGATCATCCGTCAGCTGTTCTTCAACCAGCTTTCCGTTATCATCTAGAGGCCAGCCCTCTTCCTTTGATATGACGGTAGGTGATGGCAGATCCAGGTACTGATTCGGATGAACCATATCTAGAATCGAGACGAGCTCGACATTATCCCCAGAGAAATCGCACAGTACAACTTCAAAGCCCACCTCCACCCTGATGATGCCATCCAACCCGAATGGCTTCCCCCACTTGCATATTCTGGCGGCGTAGAGCCTTTCCGCCCTTTCTTCATCCTCATCATCATCTGGAAGCTTCAGTTTCTTCTTGATAACATTCGACAACATTAGCTGCGTATCCATCTCACCTGAGTCGGTTTTCGCAGCAGAAGCCCCGTCAAGATAAAGAAATTTGTTGAGGTCTCGTGCCGCTCTGTAAGTAAGCATCTTTTGTGAGCCCTGGCCTCCTTTGTCTGGTGGCGGTGGCGGTGGTGGATGATTACCACGAGTGCCATTACCGGGCCTTCCGTGCTTTCTTTCTAACGATCTCCTTCCATAAGCTGGCGACCTCAAGCCGAAAGAGTAGCTGAATTCGTAATCCATAGCTAGCCATTCAAAAGTAGTTGGCACGCCCGATCCAGAATGGTACATTAAAGTTCCCTTAGGAATTACAGCAGGAAAGTACGATACGCCCAAGGGGTGGATATCAGACGAAGATTGTCTCAGAGCAGCGCGAATGGAATTGAAGATAGCCGTACTGTTGTCGAAATCGATGTCTCTAACAAATTCTAGGTAATTGTCCCATCGTATAGTAGGTACATCTGCAACCTTGTTCGCGGATTCGTTAAGTGGAAGACCGGTTGACACTCTTCGATAAGATCTGGATATTTTCCAACAAAAACCAAGCAGGACAATGAGCAGTAGACCGATGGTGGCCGACACGCCCTGACGATGAAATCTCATTATCTGTCTAAACCACGATAAACAATTCCTCGAAAGCTGCGTTCATCGGTTTCTTTTTTTTTTCTTTTCTTATTCTATATTACCTAATACCTCGAGCTCTCAGATACTGAAGGGGCGCAAGTTTTTTTTTTCCTTTTTATTTCTATTCGGTTTTTAGTTTTTCTCTTGGCAAAATCTGCAGCATAGTCATTTTCACGTAGCTCACTGCGACCGCTTAAAGTATCACTATATCCAGAGAAAGCTTATAGCCTGTCATTGACATAGATCGAACACAATGGCATTGCATCACCGTTTCATAAGAAACATTCATGTTCGGAACCTTTTTCTGGACAATTTGGCGATGAATCTTGTCACGAACCCATTGCTAGGATGCTGTCCCCTGCTACACACATGTTCGCTCTGCAGGCCCAAAATCATATATCAATTCCGAATTTGTATTGACGTACCCTGATTTCTTATGAAGACGGGTGTTTGGAGAGCCCTTCTCGTAGCAGCATAGAGTCCTCCATGGCAGTTCGTTAGGAATCTCACCATGCAGCTCTTTTCACGGTTCTCGACAGCCAATAGAGCATTCGGTAATTACGCATTTCGTCACTGTCTCAGAGAAGGCTCGGAAGGAAGTTCGCTCAAAGTTTCTTTTAGTACTGGTTTTGGCTATGGCTTTTAGAGCCTTTAGAGCTGTTTTCTAGCCATGGAGTGCAGATGGCAATCCCTTTCTTTTTTGGGATCGGATATATCCTCATTAAGAAAGAACCGGCGGCTGAACTCCGAGCCAAATAGTCATGCTAGTAATACTATAACAAATGTGATAGAATTTTTGTGGAGTATACCGTTCTTGGACTATTTGTTTGTCAACTAAGGTTGGGGAAACCATTCTTCATCGTCAGTCACCAAGAATCTCATATAAAAAGGCATGAAGTTGCCGTTTTCTTGAGCGTGTTTCTACGCATATATTCTACTGCTAATAGTCTTGTTCAAACAAACACACACACACACATATATATATATATATACAAATAGTGTGTCTGTGCATTGCAACAAATAACCACACAAGAAATGCCAAAGGGAAAGATTTTGCTAGTTCTTTACGAAGGCGGTAAACATGCTGAAGAGCAAGAGAAGCTGCTGGGATGTATTGAAAATGAACTCGGTATCAGAAAGTTCGTTGAAGAACAGGGATACGAGTTAATTACTACGACTGACAAGGACCCTGAACCGGACTCTACTGTGGACAGGGAATTGAAAGATGCAGAAATTGTGATTACCACACCTTTTTTCCCAGCCTACATCTCGAGAAACAGAATTGCCAAAGCACCTAATCTGAAGCTTTGTGTCACCGCTGGTGTCGGTTCTGACCATGTTGATCTAGAGGCCGCCAATGAAAGGAAAATTACGGTCACCGAAGTCACCGGTTCCAACGTTGTCTCGGTTGCAGAACACGTTATGGCCACAATCTTGGTGTTGATAAGAAACTACAATGGTGGTCACCAGCAGGCAATCAATGGTGAGTGGGACATTGCTGGCGTGGCCAAGAATGAATACGATCTTGAGGACAAAGTAGTCTCAACCGTGGGCGCTGGAAGAATTGGATATAGGGTTCTAGAGAGACTGGTTGCGTTCAATCCAAAGAAGTTACTCTACTATGACTACCAGGAACTTCCTGCGGAAGCAATCAGCAGGTTGAATGAGGCCAGCAAGCTCTTCAACGGCCGAGGTGACATTGTTCAGAGAGTGGAAAAATTAGAAGACATGGTTTCCCAGTCCGATGTTGTTACCATCAACTGCCCGTTGCACGAGGATTCAAAGGGTCTGTTCAACAGAGAGCTCATATCCCATATGAAAGATGGTGCATATTTGGTAAATACCGCTAGAGGTGCCATTTGCGTGGCCGAAGATGTTGCAGAGGCTGTTAGGTCTGGCAAGTTGGCCGGCTACGGTGGCGATGTCTGGGACAAACAACCTGCGCCAAAGGACCATCCTTGGAGGTCTATGGACAACAAAGATCGTGTTGGAAATGCAATGACTGTACACATCAGTGGCACCTCCTTGGATGCTCAAAAAAGATACGCTCAGGGGGTAAAGAACATCTTAAACAGCTACTTGTCCAAGAAATATGACTACCGTCCACAGGATGTTATTGTGCAGAACGGTCTATACGCTACGAAAGCGTATGGTCAGAAATAAGATCTATAATGCACTGTACACACACATGTAAAATCGCTACTTAAATCTGAGCTCTGTTACATAACGAGAAGTGTTGTGGTGCTGATTGAGCCTACTATTACTCTCTTTTTCATTTCTTTCGCTTTGCGAATAGCATTATGTATAGTTAACGTTAGCAGTGCTTACTATGATGAGAGGTACTCGTTTTTAATACTGTACTTGGCCGCTTAGGTGGCATCGTCTTTCTGTATGCGGCTGACAACTTCTATCAACGCATCCATTCATCACCTGGCGGGCAAAAGCGCCTTTGTCCATTTCGGACCTATTGTTACACAGGGGTGCATTTTATGACGCAATAGTATATATGCGCATTTCCTTCACCAATAAAGCTAAATTGCTCACAATCAATCTGTTTATTATACAGAACATAATGCCTTTTCTTCTCGATTATGCTGGCAAACAATCTGTAGTATCATATTCGTATTTGCACATTCGCCGTTTGCTTATGCTCTGAACTCATGGACTATTTTTGGTCCCTATTTTGTTTGAGGTACATAGATCTTAAAATACATTTCTTTGATTAGCTAAAAGAGGTGTTGCACACTTTAATAAAATTCAGGTACCCATTAAAGTTTCTCTGGCTCCAGTATACGCATGCGGTTATACCTCCATGCAATGTTGCTGTCACCAGACTTTTCCCGAATGGGTCATTCTGGATTACTGTAGCTTCTGTTTTTGGAAGGGAAGGTGCCAGTTTCATGCGCACTGGCTTCTCGAATCATGTACCTCTGAACTACACAATATTCTTTGAAGACCTATACACCCTACGGGTAAAAATCTCGATGTTAATAACCGCTGAGGTTGGAAATCTACAAATATTTTCAAGGTCTGTCTTCTCGACTGCAAAAGAATAATGAAAATATTCTTCAACAAATACAGCTTGAAAGAAATTAGATTGTTATATAAGCGTTGTAAGTTTATTTATAATTGAGAGCAAGAGCCTTTCGATGGTTTTTGTGCAAGTCCAAGATATCAAGTTATCGCCAAAAACAACAACCATATCATGAGTTTTCTAAGCATTTTCACTTTCTTTGGTGTCCTTATTTCCGTTGCAGCAGCCGTTAGGTTTGATCTGACTAACGTCACTTGTAATGACCTACATGGTCCCCACTGTGGCACCTACGTTATGAAAGTCGTTGGTCAAAACGGAACATTTTTAGGTCAATCCACGTTTGTTGGTGCTGACACTTTGACTGACAGTGTTGGTGATGCTTGGGCAAGATATTTGGACCAGGAACCAAGATTCTTATCAAAGTTGACTACCATTGGTACCAACGAGACAAAAAACTTCTCTCCACTTATCTTCACAACGAACAAAAAGACTTGTAATCCCCAATCCATTGGCGATGCTATGGTTCCTTTTGCCAATACTGTTAACGGTGAAATTGAGTACAACTCCTGGGCCTATACAGCTCCGAATAGTTCTTTCGTAACTGGCTTAGCAAACCAGTTGTTCAATGCTACCGATTATGGCGTTCAAGTTGCATCATGCTACCCAAATTTTGCGTCAGTCATTTTGAGCACACCAACTGTCAACATCTTTGGTAAAGATGATACTTTGCCAGATTATTGTACTGCCATTCAGCTAAAGGCCGCTTGTCCACCAGAAGCCGGTTTTGTCTAACCTTTATCGCTTTATAGTTTGTAGATTTGTTTTAATAGTATTACTTATAGCAGTATCTCCTTTGAACTGACCGTAAAACAATTATTTCAAATGAGATAAAAAAGTTACTTCCTTTTTTTTTTGTTATTCTCTGTAATTCTTGAATTGACTGTATTAAAACTTGACCTCTTTTTGCCGCCAAGTTACATTTCCGAACTTCAGTACTCTTTATCGTTAGAGACATATAGGTCACCCGATACTGTCAACTCACTTCCTAGGAAGAGAGTCCAAATACTAATGCATCTCTACCGATCTGGCCCACACTGCTTATAAGTGCGAAGGACACCAGGATAATACACTGCAGCAAAAATGAATTTCGTTTCGAGGCTATTGTATTTCGGCTAATGGTATATGCACAGCATTTGTCAGGCAGGTTTATAATATTAATATACATTTATATATAATAAACTGTTTTCATGGCAGCAAAAAAAAGCTTTTTTTGTTTTTTCGTTACTCAATGTCTATAGAATTTCGTTCGTAAAGGCGTCTGTCTCTATTTGGCGACAGTGTAGATACCATCCTTAGATAGAGCCTTAGAGATAGCTGGCTTTAATCTGGTGGAGTACCATGGCACACCAGTGATCATTCTGGTCACTTGGTCTGGGGCAATACCGGTCAACATGGTGGTGAAATCACCGTAGTTGAAGACAGCTTCAGCAACTTCGACTGGGTATGTTTCAGTTGGGTGGGCGGCTTGGAACAAGTAATATTGGGCCAAATGAGCTCTGATATCGGAGACGTAGACACCCAACTCAACCAGGTTGACTCTTTCGTCGGATTGAGCTAGAGTGGTGGTGGCGGAGGCACCGGCAGCAATGGCAGCGACACCAGCGGCAATTGAAGTTAATTTGACCATTGTGTTTGTTTTGTTTCTTAGTGGTGATATAGACTTACATATGAGTAAGGTAAGGACGAAATATTCACAGATGGGTGACCATAGCAGCCCTATTTATACAAATTCCTTCACCAGCTGGTGCTGCCCAAACGAACCACTGACTGACACTCTTTTCTCACCCCAAGATCCTACATATCTCATCTATCACACCTTATCCACCGTAACTATAGAAATGAACTTGTCCTTGAACGATTGGTGCATTCGTCACAAACTTCGTATATGAAGGTATGTTTTACGGCGCCAATGTGTATTCGTATGCGTGCAATGTAAGATCGACGTTATAGGGGTGCCCATGTGCCTTCGAAAGAACCCTTTTACGTGCCTGTCATATTTCTTTTTCAAGGACCCTCGTTCGGAAGCTATTGTCTTAGCCTATATTGGTATGCTCTAAACGATTGCCGCGGGATGATGTTACAGTTTTTTTTCCCAAGCTGAAGTGAAATAGCAATGATGTGCTGAGAGTCGTACCTACCCGTGGAAGCTTACGATGCCGTTCACTATCACTAAGGCATTCGAAATTAGATACCACAATCAAGAATGAGTGCGATATAGAAACGAGGTAGCTGCAGTTAGCTACACATGTTGCTCGAATAGAGTTAATTGATGTTAGGGTGAATTGAATCATGTGCCAAGGTTTTGTGTAATGAAACATCTTCGATACCCGGGTACCATTTTTCTTGTTCAAAAAACAAAAAGAAAGAAAAGAAAAGAATACAGAGGCCAGTGGATGGCGCTAATATATTTTATTTTACGCTTTGAATCTTCTGTTGAATAATTTCATCTATGTACTTGGTTCTTGCAACTATTAAACACTTATACCTAGTAAATATTCTGTGGCAGGGGTTGATAGTGCCTCCTGAATTTAAGGGCTCAGTTTAATGCTCAATGGCTAGGTAACGCATTTTTTTTGAATCTAAAATGCTATTTAAGTTTCGCTCAAAAGAAAACTACAAAATTAGCCCTGTCAAAGAAAAATTCCTCATTCTTGTACATATCCTGCCCAAACAGGCTTCTGTTCTTTCTGTTGGCACTCTCAACGCATTAATCAGCACTACTCCCTTGCTTATCTGTGTTCCATTCTCATAGGGAATATCACTAGACTGGAGAATTTCGTCTCGATAGAAAAAAACTGGTTCCACAAGGCAAGGAAGCCTGGGAGTCTTGTGAACCAGTGGAAGTAAGATAGTAGTTAAGTGAATAGTATGCAATTGGGGTGGCTTGTAAAAGAAAAAAACCTCTTGATAAGCCATGTGAGCTTAAACAATTAAATTTCTTTTTTTAGAAAATTGAACGTCTCTCAGGTAAACAGGGCACCATGCTTTCTCAGACCAGCCTCTACTGTTTGTCAACTTCTGTGAATTTAGTATCCAGCCTTCTTTTGTGTAATAGACAGAACCTTTGAACGATATAGTCTTACGTCTTTTCCTTCTTCAACGAGAATGGGTCCATAACGATTTTTCCGAATTCTTTTTCGTAGTTCTCACCATTAAAAAAAAAATTCTAGTATTTCAAAGCTTGTCGTTATGTAAGTTTGGATTCAAGCTTATGTTACAAAAACTAGACATGAAGGCCTAATGGCTTGTACGTCTCATTGCAGCACGGGGTGAAATCATTCCTGGAAACTTCTTAAGCGGAGACTATCTTCTGGGATTCGAGGTCTTCACTTTTTGTATCTTTTATATCTTTGACGAGCTGATCGGTTCATAAATCTAGTGAAGTTTAAATTCTTAAAAAATTTCCTTTAGATAGCTAGAGGAGAATAAAAGTACCTTTCAAATCATTTGCGTCATAATGCTGTTGTTTCTATGCGGATCTTATAATTAAAAAAGAAAAGCGACTTCAAGCAAAATTGAGTAAAAAGAAAAACGTTATTCTGTTCCCGGAAGAACGTATGAAAATAATTATACCGTTTACTCTACTTCCTTGGTAAATTCGAATGTATCAAAGATTGTTGTAATTACAGGTACGGGTGTTTAAAGGTTTGTGATAGCCTGTGGTTTATATGTTGATCCATTGATTATGTTTATGGGGCAAAGGGCAGAGCAAACGCATTTACAAACTACCGCATGATACGAATGTTACATTTTACAAAGGCTGCCCGTATATAGCTGAGTAAGTCTCTATCCGATTCTTGTCCATCAATTCTCTGTACATAGCTAACTCTTTGATGGTATACTTATCCAATCCAAATCGAATCCTTCAATTGAGTTTTTGGATTTAGTTGTCTCTTTTAAGGTATTTCTATCTTTACATAGCTCTTTTCTTTAAGGATTATCAAGTAATTTTTGGTTATTTGGGACGGCTGCAATTCCTCCGAAATTTTCATGGCATCATTTAGCGTCATGGAAGAATATGCCTAGTTTTTCAAAGACCTACCTTGTTCATAGATAAATTAGTATACTATAGGATCCCAAGTATGGATAGCAAACATTGGTATTCTGGTGAATGACCTTTGCTAATAACTTCATTCTTCCAACTGTGACAAATGTCCGTGTTTTATTGTTGACGCTTGGGAATATCGCATCACAGTAATAAATGGATATAACAAGATATGTTATAGCAAGTGCAACTCTACTAATAGCAAAACAACTATGTCAATACATCTGTTTAAATTCTGGAGAGAGAAAAGGGAGTGCTCGGAGTAAATAGAACAGCGATAAATGGGTAGAGCAATATTGTAGGCAGCACAGAAATTTGAAATAATACATATCACCTGAAAGAACAAATAATTTGGAATCTTCTGAGAGTTTCACTTCTGCTGTTTTTTAATGTTAAAATATTTTTGTATTGTCTCGGTTGTTTATTCAGTAGCATTCACATATTTTATTTTCTCAGCATTTCTTGGAATTATTCACGAAAGAATGTATTCGGGGGAAATTTGGCTGAATCGACAGGTTTCGATTTCTGTGAGAAAATTTCATAGGAATGTAACATTCATATAGCTTTCTTGATGAATACTTATGTTTCAAGTGCAATGAATAGTTTAAGGCTTTACAAAAGCGTGTGAGCTAAAAGAGGAATTATTCTACCGTTTTTAAGTAAGCATTTGTGCAATATTTACCAATAGTTCTGTATGGACTACCGAATTTCATGCTCCCATCATTAGTCGGTTCAAATTTGAATCCTCAGATAAACCTTTCCAATTTAGTCCATTTTTTTAGGTAATTTCAACCTGTTCGGGGATTCCTTTCAGTATCTTTTGTCATGAAATCTTACTTGGCTACCTTCATGATGGTCACATGACCTTCAAGAAAAGCAACAACTAGATATGGTTGCAGCCAAATAGATTTTGAAATAGACTGTTAGTTGATATAGTAGAAAAAAGCTTGCATGTTCTGCGCAATAGCACTGGCTTAACGTATTTATCTTTGAAACAGACACCGGTATATAAATACAACACTTCTTGACATTATATTTCGTATGGATTCTCACACATATAGCAAAGAACACTTAATAATATTCAAAAACAGGTCATTTCACGGATCGATTAAATAAAGATACATAAGTAGCTTCTCAATAAAGGAGCCATCTCATCATTACTTAATCACAATCTTATACTCACTAACCTTATTTTGAAATCACTTGAAAAAAAAATAAAAAACAGATATAACATAGTTTGTACACCTCTCCCTTATCTCCAACAATCTAGCATAACCAATAGCTTCACTCAACTTTTTAATCATAATATTAAAAACAGGCAATCTATTTTGAAATTTTTTTTACAGACAGCACTCGGATAGTCATTACAAAGACATTAAGACGGAAAGCAGGAGTTTATTCTGTTTCACTACCACTGTGGACGCTACTTCTTCTAAATATCCCGGTCACAAGAGAGCATTTTATGTAATATAATAATACATATAAATTTCTTACTTCCATTGTTGTGATAAATACTCACCGCACGGAAGTAATCTTTATTGAATAGTACAAATTATAACCGATATAATTGAATTAATTCTTAAATAATAAGGAGTTCTCAACTATAATCGCTAATTTTATGTTGTAATATAAATTAACTATCATCTACTAACTAGTATTTACGTTACTAGTATATTATCATATACGGTGTTAGAAGATGACGCAAATGATGAGAAATATTCATCTAAATTAGTGGAAGCTGAAACGCAAGAATTGATAATGTAATAGGATCAATGAATAACAACATATAAAACGATGATAATAATGTTTATAGGATTGGTATAATTGCAGATTCCCTTTTATGGATTCCTAAATCCCTGAGGAGAACTTCTAGTATATCTACATACCTAATATTATTGCCTTATTAAAAAATGGAATCCCAACAATTGCATCAAACTCCACAATTATCTCATTTTAATAGCATACTTTCCGAATATCTCCGCTAGAGCATGGATTTTCTGTATGAGTGTCACGATGTAATTTTTGTGGCTCTACAAATGATACTGAATTTATCGCAGTTTAATAACCTATGAAATCCCTCGGATCCTGGTATTTGCGTAGCAATTAATATTCCTGAATGATAATTCCGAAAAAGCAGATATATCTAATTTTCAGTACTGTGTCATTCAGTGTAACCACTCTCAGGTGAGTATTAATTCAATGTAGTTCCTGACGCTATTAATGTCACTGACTTTCAACAAGTCATCCACCTCTGCTGAAGAAGCAGCGGAGCGATCCATCCTTGGTGAAAATAGAGCAGATAGCATTGCAAGTATTCTTTGACATCAGAAAATTTGTTAACGATAATAAAATTTGGTAAATATGATATAAAGTTATAAATACATATCCATATCTAAAAAAAGAAAAAAATTGAAGAGTTTTCATTTTAATATTTAGGACTATTTCGTATATTTTATGTTATTATGGGAATTTTTTAGGACTTATCATCATAAATAATCTTGATTGTCTCACCGTAATATCCTTTTTCAACTTCGTTTTCAAACAAGCTAGGGTTGGCAAGATGTCCTGGACTCTTGTAATCAATGTGACCACAATATGGCTCACTAGTTTTTAATCCCAAAAGTTGCAAAGTATCTAGCGGCATATCTTTGAAAACTTTAGGGTCCGTTCCGAAGTGAAGATTTTCCTCTTGCTTCAAGTAGCCCTGTGACATAAAGAAATATCCAGCAATCCTATTATCTAATGTATGGTTTGCACTTGCAGCATGATAAAGGCTGCCCAAGAATAAAATGGCATCGCCCTTAGCAGCGTTTACATGAAATTGCATCCTCTTGTCGAACTTCCCACAAGAATCTTGTGGGCCCCACAAGTGTGAACCAATAATCACACGTGTAGCCCCATTAGCTTTGTTCATATCTGTGAAAGCAACACCTATTCCCAGTAGTGTTTCCTTTCCATATTCGAACTGGTCACACGCTTGATGAATTGTATGATGAATATGGTCTTCTCGATGATAACCTTGGTCACCAGCACCAGGGCCAACGTTGTAGACAATACCAGAGTTTAGCTGAATACCACTTGAGCACTTTCTAATGACATTTCCGGTCAAGAAATAATTCTGCTCATTCAAAAAATGGTTTGCCATATCGCAGAACAAGCTATCAGATACAACATCTTTCAAGATAGTAGGTGAGTGGAGGACGGCCCTTGATACTACTGTAGTTTCCTTCGGGAATGGCGAACCTTGCCATGCGTCGTGCCTGTAGAAATGAGGATCGAGCTCCTTCAATATCTGATCACATTTGGATTGTTCTATGAAATTTGGGACTACACAGAGCCCGTACTTTTCCAAATTTTCTATTATTCCCTTGTAATCGTACTTATCTTTTGCCGTGAATGCTTCCTGTGTCAATCCAGGTTCATATACACCGAGGTCTTTCTTCACATCCATCTTGATGTATTTTTGACCTTCAATTTCGAATGGCTCATAAAAGTTAAGTGATTTCGTGTTCATTGGGTTACCTATATTTTATTCCGTTGATAGTGGGTAGACAGAATAATAATTACAAGGTGCTTCTTTTACTCAGTTCTTTTCATAGAATAACGGTTTATATACATTCAAGACAATTATAAAATGCCACATGGTCCGAGGTATTTTGAGTGGAAATTGTGTATTGAATTTGGTCATGCGTTAACTTTTCTGTTGAATATAATCAATAAAAAATGTTGCGTTTACGGTTGCGTTGATTTTTTACTCTAAGTTAAGTACAGGAAACTTAAACTGTTGGGTCTTGACTATGGAATCTCTCCCAAAACATTAGTCTAACACTTCTGTCTCTTTCTCAGTCCAGGAGTCATTGCAACAATAATAATCATGGTTGTGTTTCACGCGAGTGCATATTATTTGTTGCCTTTAGTGTAGTCATGCTTGTATGATTATACTGACGCCGCGCGGCTGAACGTGTCTCATCATAAATTGTGAAAATTCTTGTTTTGTATGTTGTACATTATTATATACTTCTGATTATCTTTTAGTGTTGAATCGCTTTCTCTTCTCTAAATAATAGACTAAATAAAGTCAAGAACAGTTTTTATAGCTTCAGTTAAGATGGACAACTCTTCAGTGGTGATTATATAAGGTGGTAGGATGTAGATTATGTTATTGAAAGGTCTGATCCATGCCCCTGCTTTGACAAAACGCTCTTGCAAGTCTTCAACGTTCACACGCTTCATGACCTCAACAACACCAATAGCTCCGAGAATCCTCACATCTGCTACAATATGATGTTCTAATAAGGGTAAAAGCTCTTTTTTCAACTGTGTTTCAATTTTTCCAACTTGAGATTTCCATTTACCTTCCATTAAGATGGACAAGTTTTCACTAGCAACAGCACATGCTAACGGATTAGCCATATAAGTTTGCCCGTGCATGAAGCAGCCCTCAGGCCCATTGGAGATCAGATCACCAATCTTTCTGGTGGTGACTGTTGCAGATAGCGTCAGGTACCCAGCCGTCAATGTCTTACCTAGGCAGACTATATCTGGCACTATTCCTGCATGCTCAAAACCAAAGAGCTTGCCTGTTCTTCCGAGACCTACTGCAACTTCATCAAGGATCAGCAAAATATTGAATTCATTGCAAAGTTCATGGACCCGTTTCAAGAAATATGGATGGTACATTCTTAGGCCACCCGCGCCTTGTACTATGCTCTCCATTACAACACCAGATATTTCACTATGGTGTTTTTTGATAATCTCAGCAAAAATTTTCACGTCGAGTTCTTCAACCAATTTCTCAACGTTCTCTTTGGAACAATCAAAACGGACTTCGGGAGCCTTGCAGAATATGTTCTCAGCAAGAAATCCATTATAAGTACTATGTCTTGAATTGACAGGATCGCAAACTGATACTGCTCCAAAGGCGTCTCCGTGATACCCCTTCTCAATTGTCAAAAACTTCTTTTTAGATGTATTCCCTAATGAGTGGTGATATCTTAAAGCCATTTTCATTGCAATGTCAACAGAAATAGACCCAGAATCTGCCAGTAAAGCACACTCCAAGGTATCTGGTAATAAAGTAAGCAATTTCTTACAAAAGGTAATTCCAGCCTTATGAGTAATGCCTCCAAACATCACATGTGACATTTTATTAATCTGTGTAATGGCAGCTGCATTTAGTCTATGATTGTTGTATCCTTGCTGAACGCACCACCAACTTGCCATACCATCTACTACCTTGGTACCATTATCGAGATATAAATAACTTCCCTCTGCTCTAGTAACAGGGTATACCTTCAATGGAGTAGTGATTGATGTGTAGGGGTGCCATATGTGCTTTTTATCAAATTCGAGATCTTCTTGGGTTAATTGATCACGCATTTCTTAAAATTTGATGGATTACAGGGTGCTGCCAGTCAACTAGATGAAATATAGCAAACAAAGTCTTTTGTTACTTTTGGAAATATACCATGCTATATATAGAAGAAATCGTAACCGAAGCAACAATAATTTATCATAAAATTGTTGGATTTTTCATTTTTTCTTGGAGAAATACTCAGCCTCTTGTTTATGCTTTAATCAGTCTTACATGACTCAATGATTCAGAAAGTACAAAAATCAGAGGAGAATGCGCTTTGAAAAAACACGATCTTTTACAAATCACATTCTATCTATGATTGATTCTTTTGATTTCCACTTCTGAATCATGTCTCCGTTTGTTTTAAACTGCTGCTCTTGTTAATGTATAGTGTTTTCCTTTTTTTTTACGATATTTTATTGCACATCATTACATTTAAATTCAGTGCGTACGGCAGCATTCCAAATACATTTCGTGAATAGAACGAGATAAATAAAAACGTCGTTGGCTTTATTCATTACAACCATCAAATATTGCATATCTCTCAATGAACGCTCTACTAGGTCAACGCTAAGACGTGCAGTGCTTTCAGGACATCTTCTGGTGCACATAAGGTATTATCATAACTACTGTTTTTTCGACATGAATTTCCAAACTGTGTGAAAAAGCTGAGTGAAAGTAATATGCCCATCTGTAATGTGGTGCCTTCGTTAAACTTTCTTCTGACGCATTTTTATAGTTGAAACAATTCCTAAAACAAATAAAAGAAAGCATTCTTCAACTTCAAGCTAAAACTGCTGGATATCTACACTTAGGATTTCGTTAAAAAACTTCTATTTAGATTTTAAGAAGAACAATTATGCTCTCAGCTAAAAAAAAGCAAGAATGAAGATACCGGCCAAAGTGCTCAAGGCATTGGTTCTCAAACCAGCAGCAATACCTTCGGATTGTACGATGATACCAGTGGATATTCTGGAAGCAATTGTTTGAGAGGTTGGAGCAGCAGATTTGGAAATTGTGCTAAAAGTTCCAGAAGTGGCTATTGTCAACGAAGTTTGTTTAGGAGCTTCGGAGGTGATGGTCTTAACGTGACAGCCGTTGTCGTCACAGTGGGTAACAGTGACTGTGGTGTATGTTCTGGAGAAACGGTTGTGACAGTAGTGGTTGCAGTTTTTTTAGGAACTTCTGAAGTTACGGTCTTGACGCTACAGGCATTGTTATCACAGTGAGTAACAGTATGGGGTGTACGACTTGGAAGAAACGGTTGCGGTTGCGTCGGTAGCGGTTGGTGCTACAACATGGCATCCGTTTTCGTCGCAAGATGTGATGGTGGCAGTAGTAGATAGACACGGGACAGTTGTGGTAATAGTGTGGATATTACCGCTAGTATCAGTTGTTTCTGAACAGGAGACAACGACTGTGCTAGTGGCATTTAAGTAAGTTAATGTTTCAGGGTAAACAGAGGCGGAGCCTGAGGTGAGGCTAGCGGCAGATCTGGCAGAACCAGTAGATGAAGTGATTGGACCAGAGAGTGTTGTGGAGTTAGATATACCAGAAACAAAGCTACTAGATGGTGAAATGGCTGAGCCAGAGATTGAGGTACTAGATGATGAAATGACGGAGCTAGAAATGGTGGCTGAGACAGTTACTGAAGAGTTGGTAGATGATGCACCAGCGGTAGTGGAAGTAGATGAAGATGCGGCACTAGTAGCGACAACACCATTGTAGTTTAGATAATAAGCATAAGCGCCTGCAAAAGTTCCTTCTGAGACACTGAAACCAGAACTAGAAAATCCAGTACCGATAGCGAAAGAGAATTGTCTGTTGCCCTGGGTTGCAGTTAAAACACCTGTAGTGCCGTCGTATGAAAGAGCAGTAATGTCAGTGGTAATGACAATTTGGTTCTTGCCGGTGTATCCAACAACAGGAATAGGAGTAGCATTGGTTTCTGTTGGGTCGACGGCAAGAATACTTTCACCTTTGAATACAACAGTTTGGCCAGTAAAGGTGTCCGGGTAGTGTAGGTAAAGGTTGCCAGAGACAATGTTGACGGTACCGTTTCCGGAAACTGGTTCGACGATGACATAAGTACTTCCGTTGTCCAGGTTTATTTCACCGTTGTTAACAGACCCTTCATCTTCGGCTCTACGTTGCAAACCAGGTACAGAACCGCCGTTGAGAATAGCGTTAGAGAAAGAGAAGGCACCGGTGTTAGAGTAAGGGGAGAAGGTAACTTCACCCTTCTTGGACTTTGATAGACTCAAAGAAATGTCACCACTGTTTTCGAAAGAGCTCGGAGTAAAGGAGTAGACGGATGCAGAAGTGGCACCGGATTCTTCGACATTAAAGTTACCGAAAACTTCGAAAGTCTCACCGGAGACGTCGAAGGTGGTACCTTCGTATGTTGTCTTCGACTTTTCGACAATCAAATCACCATGAACTTTCAGGTCGGATGAGAACATGTATTTTTCACCGTCAAGCAAAGTCAATTTACCACCGGCAGCAACTCTGACAGCTTGGGTTGCAAGATCTCCGCTGATAGTCGTTGAGGGCAAATAAACAGTACTGTCGCTGGAGGACAGCGAGTTCGATGCGGTGGCACATGCAATAGCTGAAGAGATAGAAGTAATAGAACTCAAGGAATCGGAGGATGTTGATTCAATGGCACTGGATGAAGTGCTATTGACATAAGACTCACCCAATGCGCTTTGAGTATAGTGCCAAAGCTAGAGCGGCTTGAAAATTATTAAAACGATTGAACATCTCTTTATAGATGAGGCGAGATATTACCAGAAATGAAAAATATAACTAAGTTGCAGAGATCAAAATTTGCTATTGGTGTCTTATTACGACAACAATAATAAATGTGAATAATGTGAATATGAATAATCTACAGTAATCAAGTGTATTGAAGCGTATTTACCTTCTTTTATACGTTTGTTCTTACAATTGCTTACGGACTCCGAACCTGTGACTACAGTGACCGAGACTATAGAGACCGATGGTAAGCTAGATCAAAATTTTTGTGCACGCATTTCTGCGAAGAGCATTTGCAAACCCTGCAAATCTTGTCAGTGCGTGCTTGTTAAATAAGAAACGAGGCGCTATGTTGAAGACCAAGTTTCAAGCATTTCTACTACAGTAGCAACAAAACGTTGTTCAGCCTGGCCAGATCTTGACAGAAGAGGTACGCGAAAAGCAAGACCGAGTGTAAGGGCTCTCGGGAGCATATACACAATCACTTTCAATAAGTTATTACCTTCCCATGTACTTATCCATCCAATGATCAGTAACCTCTACTCAAAATGGATCATTCATCCAGAAGAAAGAATTATTTACCATTTGAAAGCATATATTGGTTAGCCACTCTCAAGAAAAATAACAGTCTATCCGAAGCCACGAATTCTTCTGTCCCTGAAGCGCGCGGCTACCTTGGCTCTCTGCGACGCGAACGGCGTTGATTTTCCGTGGAAAGATGGCTGACAAAGTCCCTATACAAGAAGACGCCTTCCGTGGGTTTACTGAAACAGATATAGCAAAGGCAGCAACTTACTCTCTGACGATAGTTAGTACACCTCGTGAGGGAATTCTTTTTCGATATTGTGTAAAAACAAACGTTAAAGCGCTGGATCTCATTATAAATTTCTTGAGCTTGTTTCACAACGTCTTGCTGGCAAAGCAAAAGCCAAAAGAAACCGGATAACCGGCTTTCATATATATTTCAAAGCTGTTTTCGTGAGCAATTCAGCTGTACGGGCTTAGTAGTTCTTTCTTCTCACCTATTGCCTTATGCTGATCTTCAAGAAGACTGGTTTGGTCACTTCCCAATGTATTATACATTGTTCCTGTTTGCTGGTTTTCTGAGCTCTTGGATTCGAAAAGTTTACATATCGAACTTCTTCCAAGGTCTGTTCTCAGAAGATAGTCACGCTGCGCTCTTGGTGCCAGTATTTGCTCAGCCCGGCTGTTTGATCTTGGTGTAATGGCCATCTTTCCATCCGAAATAGTTTCGAGCATGTCTGCCTTACATACACTCTTTCATGGCAGGTAGTTTCTCGGTAGTTTTAGACATTTCTTATACCCACAAATCCGTCACAGGTGGCAATCTATAGAAATTGTTATATTTCGACAAAAATTTAATTAGTTGTGTGTTCAACACGCCTGTATACTTGTGTAACAGCTCTCCGCGGGCTATACCTAAATGTACATTATTAATGGTAGCAGTTTTTAATCATGAGAAAATATAATTTCGGTTCTGCAGAATATTTTGTGGGAAGTCTGCCCTTGTTTGTGCATTATTGTGACATGACTATTAGAAAAAAAAAATATACAAGGAGCTAAGACCTAGTATTATAGATTTTATTGAAGTAAAGAAAAAGTGAGTCCTTGAAGAATGTTCTTTTTACATGCACCGGATGTCAGCTCTTTTAATTATACAAACATACTTTCAAGCTTTCTCTGATATATTTTAAATCGCGCCCTGCTTGAGTAAGAGAGTGCAACAGGTGAATGTGAAGGATGATTATGGCGGAAGAAACAGCCTTCACCATAGTTATGTTACGCTCATTTATTTTAAGAAACAGCGCATTCAAAAAACTTCGGCGCACTGATTGTCTATAAATTAGGACGTTTGGCAGACCACAATAGATCTCGTACATACTTTTTCTTGAATGAATTGGAGGTGATACTTTAGAAGATCTCTGTAGATCGATTCAAATTGAAGGATCTATACACATATAAACTAAACATATTAACAGAGTTATCGAGAAAGGGGAAAGTGTAAGAAATAATGATACATGCCTAGAAAAATCTATCATAAAGAGGCATGAATATATAAGAACGTGTGCATTACTAAACAATTGTCATCAACAAGGAGGCAATGAACACACATAGTCCACTATTGGCCAGCAGACCATTCGCAATACCAAGGTAGCTTGAAATTTCTAAGGAAGCTGTGCTGGACACAGGTGTACCGTTTGAAGAAGCGCTGCGAGGCTGTTGAGACATAGTGCTCAACCCAGAAGTTGCGACATCTCTGGTGCTGGCAGTTACAGAAACAGAAACACTATTGGTTTGTCCAATTGCGCTGGATGTAACAGTCGAGTGTGTTTCTTCGGCATAGCTGGATCTTGAAAGTGAAGAGCGGGTTGCTGTTTCGGTTTTAGCAGCTTCTGATACGGAAGAGGTACTTACAGTATTGGAGTTGACAGCTTTTTCGTCCGTAGTTTGTGGGCTCCATGTGGGGAAAATCGTTACGACGTCATTTATGGTAGCCGTGGCTGTCGAAACAATAGCTGGTGAAGCAGTTTCTGAACAGACACCAGATTCACAAGAAGTAACTGTGACTAGTGTTGTCTGTTGTTTTGATTCTGTAGTGGAAACAGGACACCATGTTGTGTATTCAGTGACAGCTCCATTAATAGTAGCTGTGGTTGTAGAAACAATAGCGGAAGAGGTGACCTTGGAACAGATGTCAGACTCACAGGAAGTAACAGTAACCAGTGTAGTTTGTTTTTCAGGGATTGTGGTAGAAATAGGACACCATGTGGTGTACTCTGTTGTGACGCCGCTAACGGTTGTGGTGGCTGTAGAAACAATAGCAGATGAAGTGGACTCAGTGCATGTATGAGGTCCACAGGAAGTTATGGTAACCAAAGTAGTTTGCTCGCTTGTTGTAGTAGTGGTATATGATGAAGATGAATAACTAGACACCTTTGATGGTTCAGCAGAAGCGGATGAAGGAGAAACAGAGCTAGTTTTGCGGTTTGTGGAATAGCTAGTAAAAGAATTAATTGAACTGCTTTGGCTTTCAGCAGAATTGGTAGAACCAGTAGTTGGAATGACAAATGATTTAGATGGTCTAGAAACCACAGAAGAGTGGCTCACTAAGGTAGATGTTGAAGAAATTGGGGTTTCATCCTTGGAGCTGGCAGAAGAACTGACAATTGAAGTTCCGTTGCTGGGGTACAAGGGTGTAATAATTGGGTGAGAAGATGTAACAGAACTAATGATACTCTCTGGAGTAGATGATGAAACACTAGATGGACTGGCACTAGTTGGTGTCTTGATAACAACGACGGTTTCGTCAGTTGGTTTACCGTTAGTACCGGTGTAAGTGCTCAATTCAGTAATTGTGGTGGTGAAAGTACCTGACCATGGTTCAGTAGTTCTGACCAAACCTGCTACAGTTGATGATGAAACACTAGATGGGCTTGCATTAGTTGGTGTCTTGATAACAACGACAGTTTCGTCAGTTGGGTTACCGTTAGTACCGGTGAAAGTGCTCATTTCAGTAGTAGTGGTGGTGAAAGTACCGGACCATGGTTCAGTAGTAGTGGTGATTAAACCAGCGCTAGTTGGTGTCTTGATAACAACGACAGTTTCATCGGTTGGGTTACCGTTAGTACCGGTGAAAGTGCTCATTTCAGTAGTAGTGGTGGTGAAAGTACCGGACCATGGTTCAGTAGTAGTGGTGATTAAACCAGCACTGGTTGGTGTCTTGATAACAACGACGGTTTCGTCAGTTGGGTTACCGTTAGTGCCAGTGAAAGTGCTCATTTCAGTAGTAGTGGTGGTGAAAGTACCAGACCAAGGTTCAGTAGTGGTGGTGATCAAACCAGCACTGGTTGGTGTCTTGATAACAACGACGGTTTCGTCAGTTGGGTTACCGTTAGTGCCGGTGAAAGTGCTCATTTCAGTAGTAGTGGTGGTGAAAGTACCGGACCATGGTTCAGTAGTAGTGGTGATTAAACCAGCGCTAGTTGGTGTCTTGATAACAACGACGGTTTCGTCAGTTGGTTTACCGTTAGTACCGGTGTAAGTGCTCAATTCAGTAATTGTGGTGGTGAAAGTACCTGACCATGGTTCAGTAGTTCTGACCAAACCTGCTACAGTTGATGATGAAACACTAGATGGGCTTGCATTGGTTGGTGTCTTGATAACAACGACAGTTTCGTCAGTTGGGTTACCGTTAGTACCGGTGAAAGTGCTCATTTCAGTAGTAGTGGTGGTGAAAGTACCGGACCATGGTTCAGTAGTAGTGGTGATTAAACCAGCGCTAGTTGGTGTCTTGATAACAACGACAGTTTCATCGGTTGGGTTACCGTTAGTACCGGTGAAAGTGCTCATTTCAGTAGTAGTGGTGGTGAAAGTACCGGACCATGGTTCAGTAGTAGTGGTGATTAAACCAGCACTGGTTGGTGTCTTGATAACAACGACGGTTTCGTCAGTTGGGTTACCGTTAGTACCGGTGAAAGTGCTCATTTCGGTGGTGGTAGTAGTGAAAGTACCAGACCAAGGTTCAGTAGTGGTGGTGATCAAACCAGCGCTAGTTGGTGTCTTGATAACAACGACGGTTTCGTCAGTTGGGTTACCGTTAGTACCGGTGAAAGTGCTCATTTCAGTAGTAGTGGTGGTGAAAGTACCAGACCAAGGTTCAGTAGTGGTGGTGATCAAACCAGCACTGGTTGGTGTCTTGATAACAACGACGGTTTCGTCGGTTGGGTTACCGTTAGTACCGGTGAAAGTGCTCATTTCAGTAGTAGTGGTGGTGAAAGTACCAGACCAAGGTTCAGTAGTGGTGGTGATCAAACCAGCACTGGTTGGTGTCTTGATAACAACGACGGTTTCGTCAGTTGGGTTACCGTTAGTGCCAGTGAAAGTGCTCATTTCAGTAGTAGTGGTGGTGAAAGTACCAGACCAAGGTTCAGTAGTAGTGGTGATCAAACCAGCGCTAGTTGGTGTTTTAATCTCAATAATAGTTTCATCGGTTGGCAGGCCATTAGAACCAGTAACAGTGCTCATTTCGGTAGTGGTGGTAGTGAAAGTACCAGTCCATGGTTCGGTGGTGGTTGTTATAATACCTGAATTGGTATGGGTTGAAGGATCTGGAATGGCACAGTTTTCTTGGGTTAGATCGTCATCAAAAGAATAGACATATCCTTGGAAATCATCAGTAACAGTTGTGCCATCGGGAAGTGTAACACTAATTGGAAGTTTAGCATATGAAACAGCATTCGAATATACAATTTTCATTGGATAATAGTAGCCAGCATACATATAAACAGACCCTACGATGTTGGGGGGCAAACTTTGATGCCATGGCTTGATACCGTTGATTGTGAAGTTGGTTGATGTGATTGGAGGTTGTTGTTGCGCACAACAATCAAACGCAACATTACCACCAACTGATAGAATTGCTGAGTCATCTACCGTGGCAAATTTAAAAGAGTAAGACCCTGTCTGTGGTGGCAAAAAGTAACCTGTCATTTCTAGAGTAATATTTGTTGGTGTGGTGTAGAAGCCAAACAAAGTGGAACTCCAGTGAGCCTTGGCTTCGTCACAACTGGCACGTTTTTGCACTCCGGAAGAAAGAACTGTATCGTAGTAATTCTCAACTTCACGTTTAGCCACAGCAGATTCATCACCAGGTTCTGTTTGGCATGGAGCGTACTTGATAGAAAGTTTAGTTTTTCCAGAAACAGAGCCTAATTTAACTTTATTTGTGTATTGGTAAGCCATATACGCCGCATTAGAATACGTGGAGGAATCCATCAAAGAATATTGGTAAAAATTAATGTTCATCCCATTTTTTCTTTGACCCTCTGGGAGGCACGCCTCTGTGCTACCTAAAGCTACATTAAGTAGCGTCAGGAAGGCTATTGCTGCCAAAAATATATGATGATGAATACCTACCATCTTTGGTTGACCTCTTTTGTGAAATAAAGGTGTAACGAACAACTTTAAGGAAATTTTAAAGAGATAAAGGATGCAAATTGGCGCCTTTTTATATATTCACAATCTTGCAGAAGTGTCTTCCTTTGGGCGAAAGTGCACAACCCGCAAGAGCTTGTAAAGCAAGAAGACAGCGGAGAAGAGGTAACATCATTAATGAAAAAGTTTTCAGCAATTCTCTTCGACCATCAACGACAATTATTCATACAATTAGTTCCGGTTTAATTCAATTTTCCCCTGGGACTTATCGGTGAGATTTCCTTTTATGACCTAACAGCTCTCACAAGGTGTAAGAAAAAATGAGAAGAGTTACGAGCACCTCTAGTGTCGAAGTAGAATTTACTGCGTATCAAAGTCCTGCTGCATAATCCTGCTGCGGTTGAAGAAACCCTTTTCGTTTTGATGTACTACTAAATCGGGCTGCAGATTATTTGTTGAGAAAACCACGAAATAAGCTTTGAAGTGCCAGATTTCATAATAGAAATATCTGTACGACAGAGAAAAAGAGGAGCATATTTTTTTCTTCCTTTCTTTTTTTATCACATAATGAATGATCTTTAGTGACATAAGGGGATACTGTTTTTCTATCGGCGTCGCCGAAATAGAAGAAGATAAGAAAAGGGGAAAGGAACGTCAACTATTCTCGATTAAAATCTAAAGGCTCGATCCTGCATGACAGTCCGCGAAAAACACAAAAAATTTTACACAACTTTAATTTAATTTAAGCTTAATGTAAAATAAGGTTTTTTTTCTTAAATAGGGTTCTTCGAAATCAAGAGGAAAAACACGGAAAAACCAATTGTGTCAGAAAAAGCCGTAGAAAAGATTTGCTTTACTGGGCGGATTTGGAGATCCTTTTAAGAAATAGCCGAAAGTTGACAGGAACTGTGACCTAATTCATTGAGAGAGCACGATTGTATGGAAATGTTCGTACAGTGTAATACTTCAAGTCTGCCAGAAATTTTGGGCAACAAGGAAAGCCTCTTTGTTTTTCGATGCCTTTTATCAGGGTCGAAGTTGAAAGGGGACGGAGCAAATCCACCAAGGTACATTTTCTTTCATACTAATCTATTTGACGAACTTCATGTTATGGCGCGATCTTACTTTCAAAACAAATATCTTTGTCTGTGTTAACAAACAAAATCACTGTTCAGAACGAGCACTCTTTTTTTAGAATAGATATTTCTTTTGAGATCCTCCGTCCACCCTAATTTTCACCATTCAGCTAGCTAGTGGGCCGTGGGGTGGCGGCGGTGCCTAAATCACAGACTGTCTAAAATGAATTCTAATTTTTCCGGTTGCATTCTGTAGACGAAATGTTGACGATCAGGAAACTCATGGAAGAAACCGCATCGGGATCACCTGGCATTCTCGGTGAACCTCTAAATAAAGTTTCTAAATAAATCCTTGCAATGAAGTACCTTGCTCCGATCCAATCTACATATTCTCTTGATTAAATACCCAATGTCATATGATATGGGTTTATTAATAACGCTTTAGCAATTGGTTTATAATAGATTTGAACAATAGCCAGACATATGGAGTTTTTTTCCTCTTTCACTGCAAAAATTGGTTCATTAGCCTTTCGAAATCATGATCCAACAGGTTCCATGCTATTAGCAAGTAGCAGATATGCTAAATATCTTATCAAAATCAGCAGCAAACCTCAGTGGCTTTCATTCATGAAGCTGGAAGAGACAAGTATTAGCTTGCTGTTGAACGTCTCCGTAACTTCAGTCTGAAACATGTTCTGAACTGCCCAACGTAAGAGCTACTGTTTCCGGTAGCCTGTGCATACAGTGTCAATATTCATCCCACGTCTTTGTCGCCGAAGAATGTGCATTCCAGTAAAGGTTTTGTAGATATAAGCGAATTCTTAAGTGGCAATTCTTGCGGTTTGAGTGTATCTAGCTAACACGAATGCAAAATCTGAAGCTTTCCCCTCACTCATATTTTCTTGAATCATCCACAGAATTTGTACTTTACTGTTTGGTTTTACCCATAGAACAGCTACCAGGGAGCTCCACGTTTTCTCTGAAGAGCAGTTTCAAAGAGAAATTATCGATGCTGTCAATGGGTTTCGCATCAGTGGTGGCTGAGACTTTTCAATGTATACGATTTCGACCACTCCCAAGCGCATCATTTTGCGAGTTCAGAATACAAATAATTAATTTTCAGCTATAAAAATGGGACCACTGACAATATTCTAGTAGTAGCTGTGAAAATGGGAAGGACCCCGTCGCACTTACCTGTTGAAATGAACAGTTTCTTCATCAGATATAATTATTCGCACCAATACATGTCAAAATCGGCAGGAAATTAGAACAGACATCCGCGGCACCACGTAATTCTCTGCAGATCTCTGCAGATCTCTGCATAAAAGCTGTTCAGTCTTTCTGATGGTATTGCTGAAAGCAGTATATGCGCTGCAAAAGACTGTATTGCAATAGTGATTACATCAACAGCGAAAAAAAGCACACGGTATATCCATCGTGAGTAAAAAATGAACAATCCCAAGACAGAATAAGTGTCACATATACAGCCAGAACCTTGATATGTTGCTGGAGTTCTTTAGCGACACGCTTGGGCGCTGTTTAACATGACGGATAGGTGGAGGGTAAAATAAGAATGGCAGCAACTATGACATCAAGCATCTGATTCCGAAATGTAGCGAGGTCATGTGGTTAATTGGGATTCATGTTATTGATATTGTTGCAACATTTGTATGCTATAAGCTAGGTAAAAATTTTCTCAGTTTTAAAGAAACTTTACAACACGACAAAAAAGCTAAAAATACTGAAAATAGAAAATGCCAGGTGATACAAAATTAATAAAGAAGTCAGAGAAACCAATAATATTGGTTTAGGATGCCATTGGTCAAGAGGAATACTAGAATATAAGCCGTACAGACGGCATTCTTTGTACTCACATACGGAGTGTATTTACTTTTGCACTGATCCTGATTATGACCTCTGTGTTTGGCTGGTTAAGCAAAGCGTAGTGGCATTCTCAAATAATATCGCTAGGTATTTTTGAAGAAGAAAAACAGAATATTATTAAAAGGATATGTCCCATCGTTGACTTCTTTTTACATAACTTACAAATGAAGACGAGGTTTTGCGGGGATTTTTGGTTCTTAAGCACTGCGGTGGGTATCAATTTTTATAATAATAAGATGATAGGAGGCCAAAATTTGAATGGAGAACACAAACCAAATATTATTAAAAACCTCTTAAACACCGTATCTAACCTGGAACTATGTGAACTACATGTTGCACCAATTTTCATTTCTTAATTTCAGGATTTTTGAGGAATTGATGATCGAGAGGCGTTCTATGGAGGGGTGTTGATTGGTCTTTCGTCTTTATTATTTGACAAACACAATACTTTTCCAAGTTCCAACAGCCTCTTCCATTATACACTCCAACATTTCCCAGGGTAGAAGTGCAATAAGGGCCTGAGTATGTAGACGCATCTATAACCTCTGATACCTAGGTACGCTCCAAAACCAGTTGCCAACTGATTAATAAAAAAATCAGTACTGGCTGGTTCGTGTTGAGCAATGTTTTGGCCATCCAATGTGCATATAATGGTGTCACCAATAGTAGCAATGAGGGTTCCACAATAAAACACAATGAATGGATTGTTTAATGTTACTCCAGTATCAGGTGTCCGGAAATTATCGCTACGATTCTATTCGCCAATCAGAATGTATCCGTTGCATCAGTGCGCAGAACACCAATCCTCCAGTATCAAACTCTACTTATTTAGTTTTAATATCAGGTGTAATTATCTTTACTACCTTCGTTTTGTAGAATAAGTATATTTGTATTATTATCGTGGGAGCGAAGTCAATAAGTTATCAGTAATGGTTATATTATATTTATGTGTGCTGGTATATATTAGTATTACTGTCCCGATAATTTGTTTAAATAATTTATAATCATATCCACCAAAGTAGTATTAATATTTAGTTGGTAAATGTTCAAAAAAGAAAAACATCAAGTGAACTTACGTTACACACATTCTTTCATAGCTTTTCACAAAATCATCAAGACATTTACTGTTAAGTATGGATCAGCTAGTAAACATGAGAAATAGAATGGAGACCAGCGCCGCTGTTCAATGGCAACATCACCAGAATTAAACAGAGTTTTTAAATATGTTTACTTATATGGATATGCAAGTATCTACAGTGTGCTACAGTATAATATACAGTCAATACATAAAATAAGATGGTTTATATTCAGCAAATGAAGTGGTTTTGGGAGCGTTGTTTAGTTTTTGATAAATTATGGAAATATGTGCTATTTTTTGTTTTAGTTTATAAATATGTTCAAACATTTCTAAAATTATCGTTTACCAAGTATATTTTTGCTTAGCTGATGGACACCATAACATCTTTCCACGGAAGGTTAGTATTCCTTCCCCGTTCCATGAAGCAAGTTATCAAGGCTTAGAAATCCTAATAATGAACTAAAAAAATGTTACCAAATTTAGGTGTACTTCGGAGTACTCATAGAAGGTTACACAACAGTTCTGCAGTAGTAAACCCTTTTATCTCACGCTACTTAAATAGGCGGAGCCACGATTTTTGTGAAAGCAATGAACGAAAAGGGAAAACTATACTTCTCCCGTCAAATCTGTAAACTAGTAAAGGTATCCGCACGAGACGAAAGGAAATCTACTTTCTCTAAGCGTTCATCAATAATGGCGGAATGTGTTCCTATCTAAAGACCGAAAATAAAGCCGGCTGCAGAGTTAAGATAATTCTGTGAAAACACATTCTACCCAAAAGCTCAGCTCCGCATTTTTGGGCAGAATGTTCATCGAACTCTAATGCGCAATAGAGTTTCTCGTAAAATAAGGTTCTTCGGTAATAAGAGTAGAATATCGCAAAACAATATGAGCGAAGCAATTATAGGAAAGTGACACCCTCAACAGGAAATCTGGTTGAATGACCTCTCCAAAACAAACATCGCGAGGTTTACTAGCATTACACTTCGATACTTTGGGAATGAAAGATTTTTTTACTACCAGTTCATTTACATTATCGGTAGTGATAAAATAACCAGCAAACCGGGTATAGCACTTTTCCATATAATTGCTTGTTTTGCGGCTTTATGCCTAAATTACGATGCCATTGTGATGGTAAGAGTGACGTATACAGGTGGCTTGTGCCTATGCCTTCGGCTTTTCAGAGTACGTCATGTAGGTTATTTTTCCTATTACTATTTGAAGTTCGATGAAGATGGCCAGCGCTGGAAAAAATGGTACGGAAGAATGTGAACATGAGACCTTGTAGGTATTTGACGACAAACTGGAAGTAAGGAATGTACGTCAATTTTTGTAGGCACAGATTAGTTGAAGAATTTTATCCTAATCTGCCTAGTAAACTTTTTTTTTTTGGCAGGACAGCCGGCGATGTTGAATGTGATTAGTAGTGATTAGCGGATTATGGCTGAATGCGAATGCTTAACTCTGATGTAGGAACAAATGCAAGACGTTTTTGTTTCTTCTCATAAAACAAGAGGTTTCTTCTTTGGAATAGTAATAACTACCAGAAATTTGGAATTGTTTGAGGAATACATCGTTAAGTTTGAAAAAACAGCGCAATGGGGCTTTCTACGAGTAATATGACCCTCTTGCAACTTATCCAACTTAGATCATGCTTCCAGCGGTCCTCATTAACAAAGGAAGAAAGCAGCTTTTACTCTAAAATACCTCCTTATCTTCTGTTTAAAACCTGGATTCGGTGTACTTTAATGAATCTACATTGGAGACACTCTTTTCCAACTACTTGTATAAAGTCGGTGAAACAAAGTTAGGGTCTCCCTATTCTGCTATCCAGCCCTTTTACTGGGAGGTTAAAAAGTTTCTAGGTTCCCTGAATCGAATAACAGTTCAATGGCTTTTCAAGTATTTGTCCCTTTAACTTCTCTATATTCGAAATAGACACGTATGTCTTGACGAGGCGATTTCTCATGGGAAACCTAGCGTTTCCAAGAAGTGGTGCCTAATGCGAAAGTAATATGATGGCACATACTTGAGAACATAGAAAGCCATTTAAACAAGTTAGTATATACATACCAAGGCTGATTAGAGAAAGCAAAAGATGCGGTGAATGTTCACGTAACTACGCTTTGAGAATTCCTGCATGTAGGATGTTGATACATCCCTGGGAAATATAAATAAAAACAAATCTTCACGGAAAGTAGAAATATTACTACGAAGCATCAACCAACGGTAGATTATGGGCCATATCTCCATCAAAAAGAAACTGAAAAAAACAAGGAAAATCTAACAGCAGAGATGAAACCAGAACCTATGTATTTACAGAATTTCTTTCTGAGCCTTGGTTATTTATTTTACAATAGAATCTGAGAGGAATGATGCGCAGAGACAAATATATCAAAGCCTTGAAACACTGTACGAATAATGATTGTTACTTCATGTTAAACACCGGCTTAGAGAGATTTTAGGCCGTTATCATATGGACTTGCGTTTATGCAGTGGATCTTGTTGTGCTATTATCATTGTTGTGATCGAGGTACATTCCTGAAATCTTTCAATTTCATTGAAGACTCATCGTACGATAAGAAGCAACATAATAAAAGAACCGATTATGAAGAGGACAAATCAATAATTGTAAGAAAGAACCCAAGATGCAGTATATTATCAAAACTCATTACGTCTCTTATAAAAGAGGTCAGACAAAGTGTATCTATTGTACTGGGATCTCCTGTCGGTAAACTAGACAAAAATATGTGATACTTGTTTCTGTAGGTATGACTTATGTTTTCACATTCGAACTCCAGCTGATCAAAGAGGGTGCAGCTCTTTACAAAAGTTTATAGAACAAAATCCGATGAGTTTGTCCCGATTACTGTTGAATAATTAATTGTCCACGCTTAAAATAAGGCTTTAATATGCTGGTGCTGGTACTAGCAAATCTTTGTAATTATCCCAAAAATTATTTCACGAAGTAGTCAACCCTTCTGAGAAATTTTATTATGATTTTAGTAAGGTTTAGGCTTCGACAAGTGGTGCGAATCCTTTGGAGCTGACTGATTTATTATGTTACTTGATGAATCGCGTGATTTCCTCGCAGATTACTTTAATCAGTTCAGTAGAATTTGCGCTTACATTTATGCTTCTTATTAAATAAACTTACCTAGAGCAGTTCATGCCGGAAGGCAGATACAATGCTTTTCAAAAAATACTGTTAATCTAAAAATAACTGCAACTTAAAAATGGCATAATGTATTTGTGCTTCAGGAAAATATGAACACATTATACTGAACCGTTGAATAGATCCTGTCTCCAATGTGTTTATAGTGCACTGTACTAGCGTTCTCGATCCACACCTATAAGTGCATATTTCTGCGGCTGCATGTACAGTTTAGAAGATATCAACACAATCCCCGAAATCATGGTTCTTTCTCTTCGTCCAGTACTCACCATTATATTTCCAATATAAACTCTTGGTGATCGGGTGTTCTTCTTGGACAAACCATCTAGGCCTGTATTCTTCTCCTCTTTGTTCCCGTTCCTTTTTTGCAGTCCTTTGCTTCACTTCTACACGGTGCTTTTCCTCTGCAGCCTTATCGTACTCACCATTTTCCATAGCTCTTTGATCAGGCCTCAAACGACTATCTGTGGGTGCCAAATATGGCAACAAATGGGGAGGCAAAGCATTTAAGGTTAATGCAAATGATGTAAACTAAATGGCGTCGAAGGCTCTCATTAAATTTGTTATCCAGATGAAAACCTTTGACCTACTTAGTTTTGATCCTCCCATGACAGAATTTCCGTCCTTGTTCTTTCTGGGGAGAAATATCCATTATAGAATCTAACCACATGCCATGCAATGCTACGTGCAACAACAACCTCTACTGCACTTTGTAATTTTGACACTGTCGCCATTATCAACAGATCGCTCACCTCGCCAGCGTCCAGCGCTTGGTTAAAAAAAATTGTCAGTATTTTAGGTTATTCCATAGCAAACAGTTGCCACCGAAAATTTTCAGCCATTAACATTCACACATCTTACTTAAGCCGCCTTCGTTTCCTTTGCCTGATATGGAAGGTGTAATTTCATAACAATATTCAGGAACAACTGTCAAATCTCAGAGTCCAACCCAGATTAAGAAGAGTGCAACCAAGCCTGCTTCCTCAAAGTTTTAATGAAGTAATACAGTAGAAGAAAACCTTTTTTTCTTTTTATCTACTCCTTAAACGGGCTAAAGTAGAATTCTAGAAGAAATCGCGAAGAAAAAGCGAAAACAACCTCGAGTTCCAGATTGGATTAGCAATGAAATCATCGATACAACTAAAAAATAACGTGTTTACTCTCTTCTGCTTCTTCATAAGGAAATCATGTGCAGTGACGTATTACTTCTTCATAGACGTGGGCGCGGGACAGGGAGAAAAGCAACGTCAAATAAGTCTCGTGAAAATTTGGAGGTTCGACGCTGTATAATAGTCTGCGAAATAAAAAGTGTCTTCGATAGTTTTAGTGTAAAAAAGCTTAATGTAAAATAAGGTTTTTTTTCTTAAATAGGGTTCTTCGAAATTGAGAGGTAAAACACGGAAAAACCAATTGTGTCAGAAAAAGCCGTAGAAAAGATTTGCTTTACTGGGCGGATTTGAAGATCCTTTTAAGAAATAGCCGAAAGTTGACAGGAACTGTGACCTGATTCATGGAGAGTAGATTGTATGGAAATGTTCGTACAGTGTAATACTTCAAGTCTGCCAGAAATTTTGGGCAACAAGATTGGACATCTTTTCCACAAACTTTATTTCGTGGAGTACTGTACCGCAAGGAGCTAATGAATCACATGCACTTTTGTTTTAATATGCTCAACAAACTTCAAGATTCAGCTTATGACATAATTTTTTATGTTCTTTTACCTTCTCAAAATGTGTACTTTTCTCCGTAGCCACAAGCAGTTAAGCGGGTTGACTTAATATTTCTGGAAGAACGCTTGTTTTGGGATACTTTGGGTAGTATAATTATTATAATTGAGATCGTGGGGGTACCTAATTTTATGAAGGACAAACGTGGACTATAGTGAGGTTTTTTCTTCCAAGCGTTCAGAATTGTTTATACGAAAATCCGGCGATTAGGAAACGTATGAAAGACTCTGTTGCACAACTAGTTGGCTTTTTCGATAGGGTCTGTAAGCAAAAGGCCGTAGGTGAAGTTTTTTGCAATAAAAAGAGCAGATACGCTTTAGTTGAGCTTTGGATGCTACCTAATTAGGTATTTATCATAGTTAAACAAACGATGACGGTTTTTTCCATTAAAGTTTTGGGATTTGACTAATAGCCCTTTTCTAAGAATGCTATTATCTTCTCTTCACTGAAAGGATGGGTTTATTAGCCCTTTCGATATCATGATCCAACAGGTTTCATGCTACTGGTAAGTAGCAGATATGCTAAAATATCTTATCAGAATCAGCAGCAAACCTCAGTGGCTTTCATTCATGAAGCTGGAAGAGACAAGTATTAGCTTGCTGTTGAACGTCTCCGTAACTTCAGTCTGAAACATGTTCTGAACTGCCCAACGTAAGAGCTACTGTTTCCGGTAGCCTGTGCATACAGTGTCAATATTCATCCCACGTCTTTGTCGCCGAAGAATGTGCATTCCAGTAAAGGTTTTGTAGATATAAGCGAATTCTTAAGTGGCAATTCTTGCGGTTTGAGTGTATCTAGCTAACACGAATGCAAAATCTGAAGCTTTCCCCTCACTCATATTTTCTTGAATCATCCACAAAATTTGTACTTTACTGTTTGGTTTTACCCATAGAACAGCTACCAGGGAGCTCCACGTTTTCTCTGAAGAGCAGTTTCAGGAGAAATTATCAATGCTGTCAATTCTTCGCTGGCCTTATTTGTACTCGGAGTTGTGATACAAACAACGATATCCATCGAGACTCAGAAACTGAAAAAAATATTAGTAGTAGATTGGGACAGAAATCCGCGGCACCATGTACTTCTCTGCAGATCTTTGTATAAAAGCTGTTCGGTCTTTCTGATGGTATTGCTGAAAGCAGTATATGCGCTGCAAAAGACTGTATTGCAATAGTGATTACATCAACAGCGAAAAAAAGCACACGGTATATCCATCGTGAATAAAAAATGAACAATCCCAAGACAGAACAAATGTCACATATACAGCCAGAACCTTGATATGTTGCTGGAGTTCTATAGCGACATGCTTGGGCGCTGTTTAACATGACGGATAGATGGAGGGTAAAATAAGAATGGCAGCAACTATGACATCAAGCATCTGATTCCAAAATATAGCGAGATCATGTGGTTAATTGGGATTCATGTTATTGATATTGTTGCAACATTTGCATGCTATAAGCTAGGTAAAAATTTTCTCAGTTTTAAAGAAACTTTACAACACGACAAAAAAGCTAAAAACACTGAAAATAGAAAATGCCAGGTGATACAAAATTAATAAAGAAATCAGGGAAACCAATAATATTGGTTTAGGATGCCATTGGTCAAGAGGAATACTAGAATATAAGCCGTACAGACGGCATTCTTTGTACTCACATACGGAGTGTATTGCTGAAAATATAGTTGAAATTATGGTAAGCTTTTTTTTCATGCATAGAAGGTGTCGTACATTGAGTAACTATTCATTACAAAAAGATTTAGCTCTTTATGTTGATTTTTGCATCAATAAAGAACGATACCATTGCAAAGATTTTTTTGAACGCATGCATATCTTAAAAAAATATGATTTTACAGTCATATTATGTGTAGAAATTCGGTTCATTTTCACTTCTCAGTTCTAATTTGAGTTACACATAAGCAGTTTTATGGGAATCAACTAAAAAACTGTTCATGGAATAAATCAATGATTAGCATGTTTTATTTTGGTATTTACTTCGGTTTCAATAACAGCGGTGTGATAATCTCGACAACGTTTTTCTGCCGAATTAGTTTATCTGAACTTTTATTGTGAAAAAAATCAATAGTATCTTTCCTCCCTGAGTAGTTCTACTGTAATGGAGGTGTAAACTGTTATGATTATAATATGTCATAACGCTCTGGATTGTATAAGCAGATAGGGCTACTGCAGTAAAGACACTGCTAGACTCTGAATTCCCAAAAAAGTCGAGGAAAAACTCTACACAATTGTTTATCCAGGCATACTGACTTTAAGAGGTGCCAACAAAGTTTTATTAAACTATGTAAAAGGGTGTAAACCAGCAAATGATAACGACTTTTTTTAAAGTAACCACGGGACACCGTCCAGATTCAAGCTAAAAGGCAACTGTGAGTTGGCATTGTTCAAAATACCTATATTACTATATACAGTAATGCTTGTAACGTAAATCATTGCTATATCAAATGATCTGTATTGTAAGAAGCAGAAATGGGCTTGCCTTGAGCTGTGGGAACAAATATCTCTGCCCAAGGGCTAGAAAGGGCATTATAATCGCGGAAATCATTGTCTGTCATTTAGTGGCACAATTACCAGAGCTAAATAACATCTTATGGAGAACTTGAAAAAATTGTTAAGCGTCCGAAGATTACTAAGAGAACAGCGGTGGTTTTTCTTGTTTTTTTTTCTTTTTTTTCTTTCATTTTGGGGAATCCATTCATAATATCTACCTGGTTTGTGGACCGGCTATCGTCCAAATGATGAAAAACCTCTTTTTTATCTTAACTTTTCAGGCCTTCGACATTCAATATTGCTACGGGTGTATACAATTGATGTGCTTAGTCGAACTTGATTCAATGGGGGTCGATTTATACAGATATAGTTTCTTCCTTCTTGTCGATGTGGATAAATGCTGCTAATATCAAGAATGGCATGAGTTTGATCATAGTTTGTTTCCACACAGTCTGTTCTTTTGTTCCTTTCGAGAAAGAGAACTTGTTAACGATATAACCTAAACTCCACTCTTATCATAATGACATATTCGTGCAACAAGAAAGTATAAATACGTTATATTACATAATTAAATAGATCCTGTCTTCAATGCGTTTATAGTGCACTGTACTAGCGTTCTCGATCCACACTTATAAGTGCATATTTCTGCGGCTGCATGTACAGTTTAGAAGATATCAACACAATCCCCGAAATCATGGTTCTTTCTCTTCATCCAGTACTCACCATTATATTTCCAATATAAACTCTTGGTGATCGGGTGTTCTTCTTGGACAAACCATCTAGGCCTGTATTCTTCTCCTCTTTGTTCACGTTCCTTTTTTGCAGTCCTTTGCTTCACTTCTACACGGTGCTTTTCCTCTGCAGCCTTATCGTACTCACCATTTTCCATAGCTCTTTGATCAGGCCTCAAACGACTATCTGTGGGTGCCAAATATGGCAACAAGTGGGGAGGCAAAGCATTTAAGGTTAATGCAAATGATGTTAAATTAAATGGCACAGAAGGTCTTTCATTCGCTTTCCAAATTAAAAATTTAGAACCATCTAACTTTGGTCCTCCCATAGCAGAATTTGCCGTTTTTATTCTGTCCAAAGTCAACTCCCCACCTCTAGCAGTCACTTTTTTCCCGTAGATGGAATCATTCCAATGTCCACCAAGAACCCATACTTTTTCACCATTGCTATTGAATACTTCACCTCTGACTTCATATGCACCGGCCGAGGTCCAACCGTGGGCCTTGTAATGCAACATACAATAGTCACCTGTGGTATGATTTGTAACTTTGACGTCCCCACTGTTGTCAACTTGTGGTTTTCCCATCAAAATACCAATAACAGTATTGTTTGGTTTTTTCCAGGAGTAAGTTTCCTCGGGAATATTGCTATTATGATCAGGACGAATAGTAATATACCACAATCCTAAATGCTGTACGGCAAACGTACGTCCATTGAATGATGAATCAACATTACACTCACCGTAGAAATCCCATTTGGGGGATTCTGTCCAAGTAGCAGATATAGGTGGATGGTGGGAAACTTGTTCGGTGAAAAATCGATATTGGCCATCAGTCCTGGCATATTCAAAAGTTTCTCCGAGCAAGGGATTAAATGGTTTAGAAACCCTATTCGTTGTAGATGCGTACATTGATGCAGTGAAGGCAGCTACATATAGCGTTCTTAAAGATGAGTCTTCAAAAGTGGCAGCTTGGTCAAGGATATGAGAATATTCGATATCTTCGGAAACCCTTTGTAATAGGGATGTTGGTTCATTGAACGATACTGGCAGAGTTAGTTTGGTCAGATCTTGGCCAACCATAGATTTTAAAACAGACCAAAGACCAATCTTGGGACGGTTGTCTTCATCCAAAGCCAGCTTGATTCTCATTGGATCTTCATATCCAACATATGACCCCTCTTTCAAAAGTTGGTTTTTCTTTTCTACTTGTGGAGAACTGATTACAATGAGGCTTTCGGCTTCTGCCGCTTCATCTTGTGGTGTTTCATTTGTCTTAGTTCTCTCATTTGTGGGCAGGTTTTCCGATTCTATTGCCTTTTCGTCAGAAGCAGCTTCTTCTGCGTCGAAGAATTCGTCAGCGTCTGAATCTTCGTCACTTTCCTTTGTGGCTTCAATGAATTTTACAATTTCTTCAAGGGTATTTGTTGATTCTTGAGACCCCTTCATCATTGAATTATCATCGCCAGAATCTTCATTGGACTCGATTTCGAGTTGGGGTTGACTGTTCAGTTTTTTTTGCAGCATTTTTTTCAAGTTTTTGCGTTCTTTATCCAAAGCAACCAATTTTTCATCTTTATCGACCAATTCCATTTCCAGATCTTTCACTGATTGAATCCAGACGTTATTGACATCGCGTTGTTTGGTCATCTGTGCAATCATTCTTTTTTCCCTTTGAGAGGTTAAACGATTTAGTTTGTCGAAAAACTCGCTGACGGTTCCGATAGACGTGTTAACTGTGTTCCAATATTCGTCATGCTGTTGTTTATCTTGCAGGAGTTCGTTCAATGATGCCAACTCGATTGAAATAGATCTTTGTAGCATATGTAGTTTTTGGAGGTACGGTCCGTATATGGCGTTTAAATCCTCATCGCCATCGTTTTCTACCGTAAAGGAAGAGTTTCCGTCGTCGTCAGAATCATCGTCCGAATAGCGCTCATCATCCAATGGTAAATCAACCCCTGCAAATGAAACTGTGGACTTTCTGGAATGCGGACCGGAATTGATATCGCTTAAGCTTTGGCTTCTAGATGAAATCAAGGGCAATGGGTCGACGAGAGATTTGTCATCATTGTCTCTATCATCATCATCTTTGTTATTATTATTATTATTGTTGTTGTTGTTACTAATATTCTTGTCATTATTATTATCGTCATCATCATCATCGTTCTCAGTGTTTTGTGTCAGTGTGGATTTGGAGAGATGCGGGCTCTTGGTCAAACGTTTTGGGGTTGCATGCAAGTTTTCTGGATTGGGCACCTTGGGCGACAAGCCATGGCTCAATGCCAACGAGGGAGAATAGGTGCCATTGTGTAGCAAAATTTCTCTGTCCTTTGCGTATCTTATGGCTCCCTGGATGGCCCAAACCCATCTGTTTGTCTCGATAGGATGATTCCCCTTCAAATGCCACCTAATAACACCGTTGTTACCGCCGATGATTTCGAATTTCAACTTTTCAGACGAATCCAAATGCAAGGAGCACGAAGACATGTTTAGTGAGCCTCTACAGGCGTTCTTGGTGTCAGCCTGATCGATGTAGTACGACAGTTTGCCATCGCTACTGAGGATGAACCAACGCAACTTGTATCCTTGAGCGAAATTGGTCCATTTTTTCAAGTAGCCCTTGTAAGTGGGGGCCTCGTGCAAGTTGTTGTTTGTGACGTCAATGACGCTTTGTTCCCTGGTGGCCCTTTCCAGCAGTTTTCTTAGTTCGATGTCGATAGCGATCTTGGTGTTGGTGGCGGTGTCGTTTTCGTTGACTTTCCTGACGAGGTCGATGGGCAGTTTGCCCTTGCGATCTCTCTTGAACGGGTCGGCGCCGTGTTCGAGCAACCAACGGCACATGATGACGTCTCTTTTCTTGACGAATTCGTGCAGGACGGTGTCGCCGGTTTCTGGGTCCATGCCATTGATGTCGAGCAGTTCTGCGTTTCGAGGGCTGGAGAGAATGGACTCTAGGTGACCGAAGTCTCTGTTGTTGAAGGCTGTCCTGAACTCCTGGGCCGTCTCTGCGACGTAGGTGGAGCGCTTCACCTGCATCATCTGCGCGATGTTTAGGTTCTTGCACATCTCGATGGCCTGCAAGTGGGAGTTATTGAGCACGCAGTCGTTGATGGTGGGCTGGTCTAGGAGGAAAGCCACGATGTCACCGCGAGACTGGTAGGCGGCGATGTGCAGTGGAGTGTTGCCATTAGGGTCTTGTTCGTTTAGATCGAGATGGACGTTCAAGAAAGTAGGATCTGTCGCGACCCAGTGGTGGACGATATCCCTTATTGTCGCCATGGGGGCGACTTGTACGGCGTAGTGCAGCATGAGATGGAGCACTTGTTGGACGTTTGGGTCGTCTAGTGGCTGGAATTGCTTTTGTAGGAGATCTTTCAAGTTAGGGAAACTGCCCTGGCGCAGGGCGTCGAGAAGTTTCAACTTCAGCAGCGGCTTACTGATAGCCACGGATGAGAGGTCCGGTTGTTCCATGGTAAGTAGAGCGGCGGAGAGTGTGGAGGTGGGAACCTTGATATTTATTACCTTTGATTTCTGAGGTTCCTTTTTTCTCTTCTCTTCTCTTCTCTTCTTCGGTTTACGTTCGCTCGGCGATCGAACCGAGCAGTAGAGAAAAGCAAACGACGGGTGGGTGGGTAAATTAAATTACAATTAAATTACAGTCGCTGCTGGACAAGACAAGCCCATATGTGATTACAGTAGCAGGACCAGCGACAGAAGAACGTTCGAGTCACACTGGGGGAGGGGTTTTCTAGCTTAGATATATATATGCATACATACACACACACACACACACACACATATACATACAGTATTCAGTATAGCTTTCCGCGTGAACGGGGAGAATATCATCAGCCCGAGACGCTGACGTCAAAGTAGTCATAGCCAGACAGCAGATACTTCATGTCTTCCGACTTAGTGCCCGCACTGGCAGTGGCCCTCGCGGCAGGCTTTGCTGCGTGCCGTTGTTGCCGCTTGAAGATGCGGTCGATCTCAAGTAGGGACTTCTCCATGAGTGACACGAACCGAGCCGTTTGACGATGCCTCGAAGACACAACCACGGAGATGGAATGGTCTCTGATGATGTAGCCGATGCCGAAGCCGTTAGCAGTGACGGGTCCGAACCCGAAACTTCTGAGGCATGGGTTACCGCAGTTGGAAGTGCTCAAAACGTTGTTCTGCATGGCGGCCCACGACTTGTCCTGGAAGATGGGAGGCAGCTCCAGCTTGTCCTTGTACCACTGGTTCCAGATGCAGTATAGAGCATACAGGTGGCGGTCCTGGCCCAGACCCTGCGAGCATTCCCTAGTGATTTGCGAATGTGCGGCGCACGCCTCGTGCAAGAGCTGGACCTTGGTGGAGTCCGAGGCGTCCTGGTCCAGCAGCGACTTGACAAAGAGCTTGGATTGCAGCGTAACAGAACGGATGGCCTCCGTGCGGCCGTTCTGGAACGCCTTGGTCATGGCAGGCTCGTACACGGTCTCGAACCGGCCGTACAGCGCGAAATAGGCGACCTGGAACACCTGCTGCACGAAGGCGTCCGGAGAGCATTTGAACAGCGACTTGACGTGCGAGGCGCCGTATTGCGAGAAGTCAAGATTGACAAACTCGTACTGCGAGATGAGGTCCGAGATGCGGGTCTCGGCAAAGTGCAACGATGATTGCAGAAAATTATCCGTACGCCATTCCAGTTTACGGGGGATGGTGATCAAGTTGGCGGAGCGAGCGGCTGATGCTGCTGATGCTGATGATGATGGTGGTTTCCCATCATCGCCAAAGATGTCCACTACGTTCTTGGTGACACCACGTGCAAAACTCAGAATCGAGTCTGTGTAGATGTCTGTGGCAAGTCGCAGCACGGTGTGGCCGTCTACGCCCGTGTGTTCGAAGTTGATGCCGGCCTTGCCGTTCTTGGTCACGATCAGTTGTAACTTGTCATACCAGCGGTTGAGACAGGTACCCGTTTGCACGTTCAATGGCGGCTGGTGCTGGCGCGGGTCGAGGTTGATGTTGGAAGTCCCGCACAGCATCGAACGCGTGAGCTCGTCCTGTTGGTCCGCGGCAAACGCTACGTCGTCGAGACAGATCACGAACAACGCGGAGTCGATCAGTTTGAGATTGCGCCAGTTGGTACAGTCTTCGGCGTGGAACAGATAGTCTCTGATGTTGGACCACACACGACGCGACTCGGTGGTGAACACGCCAAAGGGCGCGGATCCGCTGGAGGCGGATTCCGCGTCCATGATGATGGAGTACAGGTTCCATTCCAGTTGCTCTGGGGTGGCAAAGATGGGCTCGTTGCGGGTGTCCAGCACGTCGAACCAGTAGAACTGGCCACGATACATTGCCACCACGTGATGCGACGTGGCGTCTGTTTGCAAGTGGCAAGAGGGCTCGCCGGGGCCCGGAGGTATTCTGCTGGATCCAAATAGCCGCTCATATTGGTCCATGGACAGGGGCGTTTTGCCGCGCACGGTGTCTGTGCGCAGAGTGCCGTGGCGGATCTGGCGGATGAACTTGAGGATGGAGGTGGTGAGTCGTGCGGCACGACGTACTTGCACCGTGTGAGCGCCGTACGGTCCCTGTGCCGCGGTCTCTGGGGTGTCTTTGATGGTTGGGTCGTCTTGCAGTTGGAAGTACGGGTTAACGTTGAGGACGACGGATGCGTCGTACAGCAGGTACGCGTCGTACCAAAACTGCTCGATGTACGAAGATTGGGGGTTGTTTGCTGCGAGGCGTGCGTCGTATTCTAGCAGCCGCTCGTGCAGCGTGTTCAGTGCGTCCAGGTTTTCTGCGGAGAGCACAGTGCGGCGCGTGCGGCGGTTCTGGCGTTCGTCCTGCAGCGGTTCCACGCGTGCTAGGTAGCGGTTGAGCGTGTCCTGCAGAGGAGGAACGGGAAGTCTTTTCAAGTTGTTTGGCATTGTGTACGGACAGGGGATGGGGTTACTGTTATGTGTTTTCCCCTTTCTGTATCCTATACTGTGTGTATGTGTGTCTTGTATATATATATATGCGCAGTGTGGTTGCCGCTGGTATGGTGCGCCGGACAAATGGAAAGTTCGCGGGAATGACCATGGACTGCCGGGGTGATGACTCTAGCGCTGATGCTGACGCTCTGCTGCTGCTGCTGATTGTTTTTCTTTTTAGCCGCTGATCCCTCATGGAGAGAGTCTAAATGGGGAAGTCTTCTCAGTCGTGTGACACTGATGATGGGTTTGTCGTTCCGCACGTTCTGTATTTAAATATATAACCGTATATTGTCTTTTTCTCTAAAGAAGCGCACCAATACCGGGATACTGCTGTCGCCAGTAATAATTCTGAGATCGTTGTTCGATCTCAGCTGCCTTGGAAAGACACACTTGGTAATTAGGTCCGGGACTGAAAGTGAAAAATTCGGTGCGTTGTACGTCCTTGACACTGTTGATGGACGATTTGTCTTGCTTCTTGAAGGTGTGTCCTTCAATAAGGCTCAGAAAGTAACGATGGCAATCTTCGTCGCGGTAGAAGTAGTATGGAGTGTTCCATAAATTGTTAACGAATAAATACTGGTTCATATTGTATGTAATAGTTTTCCATTCTTTCCCCTTCACCGCGGGTTTGCGTGTGATCACTTCCACTAAAAGCTTTCTTTGGAAATTCCGATCACCGAGCTGTTCCCTGAAAAAGCATATAGGAACTATTAAAGCGAAAGGGGTGAGGAATAGTAATACCCCAAGAACGTGAACGCAAGGTTTGCTGTCGCGAAAATGCACCATTGACAAAACTAACCCTACGATTATTAAGACTACTACCATAATTGGCAGATAATGAACTACTTCGTTAAACAAATAGTTCCAATACGAATGGAAAATGTCCTCAGGAAGAGACTTCATGCCGAGCCAACGAACGGAACACTGACCAAACGACAGCTTGTTTTATCCTAATTGCTGCTACTCTTGTAGTGACAAACACCAGACCCTTTTAGAGGTTTTATTTTTTTTTTTTGTTGCAACAGTAAATTTCCGGGTAGCGCGGATTATATATGATGTTTTAGTATATGTTCGCTTTACGTATGGTAGTGTCAGTAAGCTATTCAGTCTTTTTGGGAAGCGCATCGATGTCAGGATATATACCTCGCCAGTAACTATCTTGCGATTGTTGTTCGATCTCTGCCGCTTTGAAGAGAAGCTTTCAATAATTTGCCCCGGTACTAAAAGTGAAGGATTCAGTAGTGCCTTCATCTGGTGCGCCAGTGGTTACCGTGTCTCGTTGTGTGTCCGTAACATCGCTGGTTGGGTGGACGCTCATGCTTGTTGAAAGTCTGTCCTTCAAGAAGGTTATAAAAATAATGGTAGCAATCTTCGTCACGGCGAACGTAGTACGGTGTATGCCATTGTCCATGATCGAATATATACGGGTTTGCGTGTGATCACTTCTAACAGAAGTTCAGTATCAAAATCATGATCCCTGACTTGTTTCCGACAATATAGAATTAAGCTTCTCACTAATAAGGGAACGGAAACCAACGATGAGAATACATAAAAAAGAGTGCTGCGGTAGCTATCATGAAAAAACACAAGCAATGAAACCAAACCCGTGGTCACCAAGAGCATAACGGCTAGTGGCGGAAAGTGAGCCGTTTCATAAAATAGATAGCTCGGATATGAGCTGAACATGTCTTCAGGAAGCGCCACATTGTCCTCGATTAAATGTGCAGCAGGTTCATCGAGTGTATTCATCTTGAGGTCGGTACTCTCAGAGGGGTTTGCATTGGCAATCTACACATTGTGAAATGTAATCAAGAAGGATTCTCTGTCGATCCATTGGAACGACTGGCCATTCAGCATTGTTGGTCATCAAGCCGTGGACTATAGAGCAAAATAGGTAAAGCGATAGCATTTGCACCTAGTTCCTTTAAAGTTAACTGCATACAAATTAGTTTCGAGTGCACATCGCCTTTTACGCCCTCATTGGTTAACAATTAATCGCGGGCTTCGAAATGTTCTTGAGGTTACTGGTGTTCCTGCGTTTTGTTAAGGATGTGCTAGAAATATGCCAGAACCTTTGTCCTAAAGTGCTCTAGCATTCGGGTATTGCTTTCTCCGATACTCACGCTGAGCTTCTTGGTCTACTTCAGCTGCTTCAACAAAATAAGCTTCTAAAAGTGGGTCAGGGCTATAAATATAAAATCTTGCTATTTCATTCGAAACCTCATTTGCTGGGGTATTTGGCTGCGTATTCTCAGCACCGTTCGTTGGCGACTTGAATAATGCACTCGACCTTGTCAGTCCGACGAGTCCTTTGAAAAATTTAGAGCACTTTTTCTCACTATAAAAGTAATATGGAGTATTCCATAAAGTATTGTCAAGTAAATACTGATTCATGTTATGTGTGATTATTCCCCATTCCTTCCCTCTACTGTTGGTTTACGTGTAATGACTTCTAATAAAAGCTTAACCCTGTAATCATTATCCCAGATCCCGACCGCGAATACAATAAAAAACCATCAATAAAATGGTAATGGATATAAAAAGTGAGACCATTGAAACCACAACGCAATCTTCGATTTTATCATGAAGAAACACAATTGCTAAATAACACTCACGGTCACTAGGACCGTAAACATGATCGGTTTATAAAAAGTCATTTCGTAGAGCAAATAACTCAAGGACGAATAAAATATGTCCTTAAGAAGAGCCACATTTTCTTCGATTAAGTGCGCAATAGGTTCACTTTACGTATTCAATTCGGAATCGGCATTTTCTGAAGCGGCTTGCATGCTCAATTTTTGCCTTGCCTTGTCTATGACTATTGTATTTTTGATTGAAATAGCAACCTGTTCCTGTGCTACTGCATACTGATCAAGTGTTTTATTTATGCAGGACCCTTTTCACGATTCTTTTATCTCTAGAGGCATTTTCAATATCGCATTTCGCGAAGTGATGCATAATGAAACTGAAAGTAACGATGAATAGGTATTCACCGCAGCAAAGCACGACCAACAGATGAGATTCTATGATTTTTTGGAGCAAACGCACTATTTGGTGCGCCGTATATATTTGTATCCTACTACACAAAATCATAAATGTACTGAATTTGACACATGCTTGCATCGTCAAGCGACGGGCAATCCCTTGCCTGGTAAAGTCGTATATGAATGTCTCCCATCTTCTGTCTAAAAAAACTTATCGACATCCAGATATTCTTGTCGCCAATATTCACTTTGAGACTGTTGTTCGATTTCGGCTGCCTTGGAAAGACACTTTTGATAATTAGGTCTGGGATTAAAAGTGATAATTCAGTGTGCTGTACGTCCATCACATTGTTGGTGGATGATTTGTCTTACTTCTTGAAGGTTTTCCCGCCAATAAGGCTTAGAAAGTAACGACAGCGGTCCTGTTGACTGTAAAAATGGTACTGTGTATGCCACAGTCCTTAATCAAATAAATATTGTTTCACATTGTATGTAATAGTTCTCCATTCTTTCCCTTTACTACTGGTTTATGTGTCACCACGTCCAGTAGAAGTTTCATTCTAAAATTCACATGGTTCATTGGAACAGTGGGGTAAAGATGTGCCATACTTTAACATACTAAAGCGAGGCCACAGGATATAATACATAAAGCATGGATGACGCTAACATGAAAAATCATACTCAACAGAACTGAAATTACGATTACCTGAAATGAACATCATATCCTTTTGCAGTTAGCCACTTCATATATCCAACAACTTGGGTACGCATGAATTATGGCCATGGGAAGAGCTACATTTTACTTACTAAATGAGTACTGGATTCATCGAGCACATCCACATTGGCATCGGTACTTTCTGGATGATACTGCATAAGTAATCCAAACTAATCTTATTTACGGTCGTAGTAATATGTTGGCAGACGTTACACTGACAAAAATAGCAATCTATTCTTATGCTGATTGAATCTTGATCAAATGTCTTAATTGTGCCGAACCCTTTGCCCGATCGCTTTTTTCGAGGCATATTTTTAGCAATTGTTAAACTTTCCGAAACAATATATAGTGAAAGTGCAACAACGATACGCAGTTTTACGAACGGCTACTAGTTTGAGATCCCCTTGTAGTTGCTTATTTTGATACTTACTCTATAAATCTATAACGCATACTAAGCAAATCACAAAGCTTCTGCTTTAAAGTAAACTAGCGTCCGGGTATTGCTTTCTCCGGTACTCACGTTGAGCCTCTTCTTCTACTTGCACTGCTGTCGATATACACGCCTTCAGGGTTGGGTCTGTATCTTTTGGAATATTCTTTATTATCAATCTGAAGAAAGCTTGGTCTCGAAATCTTGATGTCTAATCGGCTTTTCAAATTTTTCACCTATAACAAAGCATGAAGAGCAAAAACAAAACATAATCAAAACCAGAGAAACTATAACACCAGTTTGATTAGGAAATAATTAATAGAATAGAATGTAATATAATTTAATACTAATTTATAAATATATTATTTTTATTAAAATTACTTTATTTGTAAATATTTAATAATAATATTACTACTATTAAAATTCTATCCTTAATTATAAAATTTCTTTACTATAAATATAAATATGAAATTTATATATCAAAATATAATATAAATATCAATACAATAAAAATGTTTATTCATTATAATATTTATTATCATATTAAATATGAAGTTGTTCTAATAAGATAATTAATCTGATAATTTTATACTAAAATTTAAATGAATATTATAAAAATATATTTTCTAATATAAATACACTAATTTATATAATATATATATTATTTAGATACTTATTACCATTCTATGCTATTTCAATATCTATTCCTGATAAATTATTAGGAGTTATTCTGATGTTTGCAGCTATTTTAGTATTATTAGTTTTACCCTTTACTGATAGAAGTGTTTTAAGAGGTAGTACTTTTAAAGTATTATCTAAATTCTTCTTCTTTATCTTTGTATTCAATTTTGTATTATTAGGACAAATTGGAGCATGTCATGTAGAAATGGATAAATTATAAATATTTACTTTTCAATGGAATTTTTTATAATCGTAAGAGATTCAATTAATAATAACCTAAATTAGCTAAAAAACTATGTAAATAATATAAATAATTGGTCTTACAATATTCTTGTTGAAATAAAATCGTTGTTCCTTTACCACCTTTTATTTTTTCAATATAACATCAATTAAACCAGCTAATCATCGATTAAATTTAATATAATATTATAATAAAGATGTATTTTATATAATGTATATTATTTATACATTATTAATTAATAAAAGAATATATTTAATTATATATACTTTCTACAAATATCTCTTATTATCATGAATAACCTTAATCGAAATCGAACCGATATTTATGGTTCATCTAATCCATTAGGTATTACAGGTAATTAGATAGAATTTCAATACATTCCTACTTTATTTTTAAAGATTTAGTAACTGTATTCCTATTTATGTTAATCTTAGCATTATTTGTATTCTATTCACCTAATACTTTAGGTCAAAATATGGCTTCATTAATAATTACAATAATTATTTATTTTATGTAATTATTATGTATTGTGCATTTTTGAGATTTCTTTTCTTCTTTTATTGTTCGGATTTTCTTGGCTGCATTATGAGAAGCGACAACAATAGAATGTGACAAAAACTGACAGAACCCTTATTATGAACATACACTGGAACTTCCATTAGCATAAAATAATCCACTCTCGAAATTCATAGTACCCGTATGGTATAAGATTTAACACTTAATTTCTCGTTTCAAGATGTTTTTAAAGTCGTTTATTTGGCACTTGCTTTATAGAAATATGCTAGGTAAATAGAAAGCATATTCTTCAAGGTAAATCAAAGTCGGAATATTGCATTCTTCAATACTCACTCTGAGCTCCCATTTCTATTTGTGTTGCCGTCAATTTGTATGCCTTCAAAATCGGGTTTGATGCAGCATTACAAGTACTAGTTGTACTGTCTGAAGTCTCCGTTGCTGAAGAATTTGACTTTGAATCAGAATCTACTACATTGCTAAGAATGGTGAAGAATTTGTGGCATTTGTTACCACTGTAAAAGTAGTATGGGGATTCCATAGTCCCTTTTCAAGGAAACATTGATTCATATTATATGCAATCGTTTTTCACTCTTTCTCGTTTACAGTTGGTTTGCTTGCTATCACCTCTACCAACAGTTTAATGTGAAGTCTTGATGACTGATCGGTTTTAAAAGAACTTTAATTTTAACAATTGGTAAAGTCGGCAAAACCCGGTAAATCAGCCTACAGAAATGGCAAGGTATGACAGGTTATCACAAAAAAAATGATTATTAAGATCGAAACTCCCATTACCATGGACAAAAACGTGAGTGAAATACAATAATACATTTCGTAGAACCGATAGCTCAGATACAAATTGAATATGTCTACAGGAAGAACTACATTTTTCTTGATGAAGTGTGCATTGGATTCACTGAAGGTATCCGATTTTGGAATCGTTATTATCTAAGTGGTTCGCATTCCAATTTAAGCACTGGCTTATCTATGGTTATAGTGTACTGCCGACGATATTTTACACTGGTTATGATTGTATTCGTCTTCTATCGATTGCCATTTTATCAAACGACACTGGACCCTTATCTAAATTCTTTCTTTACTTTTAAAAGCATTTTTCACCAATTGCAACAGTGTCTGAAGCGGTGAAATGGGATTGAGAAGTGTTCTCTACTGTTAAACCGTGATCCAACTAGTCATCTACTACTGTTGAGTATCAAAATGTGGCGTGTTAAAGCAAAAATAACTAAACTCTCTGTGTTTGCTTTTATTTCTCCAAATTTGAAGTGTGAATAGATCATTCCTAGTGCACAAACAGACTCCCACTCCTGTGTAGTTTAACGCCCGAGTGTCAGCTACGAGGTTTTCTTGGCATCGTTTATTTTGGTATTTCTTTCATATAAAAGTACGCTAGGTGAATAGTAGGCCCTGCTCTACGGTAAATCAGCGTCAGGGTATTGCTTTCTCCAGTATTCAAGTTGAGCTTCCTTTTCTATTTCTGTTTGCCTTCTAAACATACGTCATTAAAAATGGGTCCGATCTAATATAATGAAATCTGTTTGGATCATTTGAAGTCTTCTTTGCTGAGACAGGCGATTGGGTATCCTCGGTATTATTCGATGAGGAATCCGAGAGCGAACCAGAGTTCACTTCACGGATAAAAGTGGTGAAGAAATAATACGGTGTATTCCATAGTCTCTCCTTGAATAGATATTGGTTCATATTACAAGCAATAGTGCCCCATGCCATCCCCGCAGGCTTGTATGCTATGACTTCCACTAAAAGCTTTATAATGAATCCCTGTTCAGCGACCGGTAACACGAACTTGTGCATCACAACCAGAAACAAAGACAGAATGGATAGAGAAAAGGATATCATGAAGACTACAGCGCAGATATCGATATTGTGAAAAGGTATAATCAATAGAACCAAAGTTGTGATTACTGACACTAAGATCACTATCGGTTTACAATGAACCAATTCATAAAGTAGGTAGTTCAGATACGAACTGAACGTGTCTTCGGGCAGAACCACATTTTCCTCGATTAAATGAGCACTAGGTTCACTAAGCGTATCCAGTTTCACGTTGTTGTTTTCCGAAGGGATTTGCATGCCTAATCTATATCTTGCCTTGTCTATGGATATAATATGGCACCTATATATTTATGCTTATCAAAATATTGATCTTCTTACGGTTATTGAACATTGTTCAGTTCACCGTTTGTTCTTATTTTAGAGGCATTTTCAGCAAATATCATAGCATTGCGAAAAATGTAAAATGATGACAAGTGTGGCTTAGTTATTCACCACGGCAAAAAGCAGTCATAGGTAAAGCCCTGTGATGATTCTGAGATTCTAACTAGCTTGATGATAATAAGCGATTGAAGCCTAACCGCACTGTTTCATATGCTATATATATTTGTATTTGCTACGTAGAACAGAAACGCCTACGATGTTTAGTTCGGAACGTCATACAAGCGTTAATAGCTCGGCAAATAATACCTACAAGAAGCCTTTTCATCTTCCCTTTAAAGTAGCGCATCGATGTCAGGATATCTATCTCGCCAGTAATTCTCTTGTGATTGCTGTTCGATCTCCGCTGCCCTGAACAGCAACTTTTGTAAAACTGGTACAGAACTCGAAGTGACAGGTCCAGTGGATACATCGGATGCAGTGGTGGCCGGTATATTAGACTGTATATCTTCCTCGGCATTGTCCGTTGATGTGGTTTCCTGCCTCTTGGGAGTTACTCCTTCAATAAGACGCAAAAAATAACGGTAGCACTTCTCATCGCAATAAAAGAAGTAGGGAGTAAACCAATGTCCACGATCAAACAAGTATTGATTCATCTTGTATGTAATAGTTCTCCACTCTTTCCCCTTCACTGCGGGTTTGCGTGTGATCACTTCCACTAAAAGCTTAGTATCAAACTCATGATCCCTGACTGATTCGTCACAAAACACAATTAAAGTACCTTGTAACAAGAAACCGGAAACCAACGATGAGAATACATAAAAAAAAGTGCTGCGGTAGCTATCATGAAAAAACACAAGCAATGAAACCAAACTCGTGGTCACCAAGAGCATTAAAATGAATGGCGGAAAGTGAGCCAATTCATAAAATAGATAGCCCAGATATGAGCTGAACATGTCTTCGGGAAGCGCCACATTGTCCTCGATTAAATGTGCAGCAGGTTCATCGAGTGTATTCATCTTGAGGTCGGTATTTTCAGAGGAAGTTTGCATGGGCAGTTTATGTCTTGTCTTATCTATCGTTATAATGTAGTATTTGTCTATTTTATGCTGACCAAATGGCGATATGTCTTGGGCTAATTGAGCCTTGTTCAAATACTCAAGCAATACAGAACCTCCTTTTCAGAGTATCTCTTTAAGGCATTTTCACACATTGTTGTAACGTCCGAAGCGATACTATGCGATTAAGAAGGGTTCTCTGCCAGTCTACCGTAATGAGTGGTAGCCCACTACTGTTGGGTGTCTAACGGTAGCATGCTAGGGCAAAATAACTGAACTCACGGTGTCTTTATTCCTCCAAGAGTATACTACGATTAGATCATTCCTAGCGTACAAACAGACTCCCACTCCTGTGTGGTTTAATGCCCGAGTGTCAGCCTCGAGGTGTTCTTGGCATCGTTTATTTTGGTACTTGTTTCATGTAAAAGTATGCTAGGTGAATAGTAGGCCCTGCTCTACGGTAAATCAGCGTCAGGATATTGCTTTCTCCAATACTCAAATTGAGCTTCTTTGAAAAGTTCTGCAGCGTTAATAAAGTAAGCCTCCAAATCTGGGTCAGAAGTAAAAATATGTGATGTTGCCACCCCATTCGAAACCTCGTTTTCTGATGCAAGTGACTGTGTATTTTCTGCTGCACTTGTTGATGAACTTGAATATTTACTGGATCTATTCTGTTCAACCAGGCTTTCGAAAAATTTAGAGCACTTTTTCTCGCAATAAAAGTAGTATGGTGTATTCAACAAGCTATTATCAAGTAAATAGTGAATCATAATATGTGTGATTATCCTCCATTCCTTCCCTTTTACCGCTGGTTTACATGTAATGACCTCTAGCAAGAGCTTGACTTTGAAATCCTTACTGGAGGTCGCATCACCGCCACTGCTTAGAAGCACTAATAAAACGATAATGGAAAGAAAAAGCGATACAACAGAATACGCAAGAATAACATCGTTATCTTGAAAAAACACAATTAACAAAACTAAAGTCGCGGTGACCAATATCATCACCATTAGTGGTGTATAATGAGCCATTTCGTAGAGCCCATAACTCAGGTACGAATTGAATAGGTCCTTAGGAAAAGACACATTCCTCTCGATTAAATGTGCACTAGGTTCATTGAGTGTCTTCAACTTGACACCATCATCGTCTAAGTGAGACTGGATGTCGACTTATATAGTTTTTTTTTGCCTGAAAAAATGTAATATATTGTATTGCTCACGAACGTGATACTAATGAAATGCGAACTTGAGTTTGTTCCAATTGCTGCAGCTCTAATGATGTGTTGAATGAACCCTTTATTGAATGGTGTTCTTTTTTATTGAAAGGTACTTTTCCTGTCTGCGTTGTGCCAAGCACGTAGCAATGTAAATGTGACAAGAGGTGACAGACCCTTTGTGTGCTCACATTGGAGTTCTTCAGTAATATCATTAATTGTTTTCTTTTGAGAATTTGGTGAATTTTGAGATAATTGTTGGGATTCCATTGTTGATAAAGGTAATATTATTAGGTACATAGAATATACTAGAAGTTCTCCTCGAGGATATAGGAATGCAATAATTAGAACTCGTAATCCTACATAATTCTGTATATGCTTTTATTGTCATTTTATATGTTGTCAGTCATTATCCTATTACATTATCAATCCTTGCATTCCAGCTTCCACTAATTTAGGTGACTATTCCTCATCATTTGCGTCATCTTCTAACACCGTATATGTTGGAATAAGTGATTACTACTATTCATTTATTCATATAAATTGATGTAGTTGATGACGAACATTCTTATGATGACACCAATTGAATTGGAGTAGGCAAATTCTAGTTATAGAATTTCCTGCACTAGTAAGATAAAGATCTATTAATTGTCCAGAACTTAGTATATAAGAAGATGAGTTATCACCAAATTCTTATCATCAACACTCTGATTTATGTCTCAACATTTCTACGCAGGTTCAATCAAAAGTCAATAGAAATGGTACTGCCAATAATGCACAATCATTGTTGAATAACTTAACTGTTAAAGATGATCAAGTGCGGCAATATCAAAGAGGTTTACATAAGTTTGAGAACATTTTGAATGGTTTGAAACAAGAAGAGGAAAAGCTTTCCGAGACGGATGATATTCAAATAACTGCGGAAAGACTACTAAAACTCGAAGAAACCATTGAAAAGGTCGAGCATAGAATTCAGAGTTTAATCGAAAAGATACAATCACTCGAAATAAAAGATGATAAGAATATCCTACACGAGCATATAGATGCTACAGGGGTCTATTATTTATACGATACCTTAACTTCAACAAACAAAAGGTTTTATCCGAAAGATTGTGTTTTTGACTATACGACAAGTAATGTTGAGGATATTCCTTTATTCTTGAACAACTTTAGAAAATTTACCAAAAGATATCAATTTGATGATGTTTTCAATACTGAGATCACAAAAATTGACCCTCGGGAGAATGAAATATTGTGCAAGATAATCAAAGAAGGATTAAATGAAAATTTAGATATCATGAACACAACTACAAGTAACATTTTCAAGATTATTAATGGTTTAAAAACAAAATACAAAAGTCTCCATGGAAGAGAAGTTAGAATTAAAGCTTGGGAAAAAGTTTTAGTGGATACAACATGCAGGGACTCTGAATTACTAATGAATAAACTGCAAAAGTTGGTGTTAATGGAAAAATGGATCTTTTCAAAATGCTGTGAAGATTGTCCAACTCTCAGAGATTACTTACAAGAAGCAATTCTGGGAACCTTACATGAATCATTGAGAAATCCAGTGAAACAACGGTTGTACAACGTTTCACATAACTCAGATATTGGCCACGAAGAATTCCTAATCAATACTGTTATTGAGACAGTAGTTGATTTGAGTCCAATGAGTCACGATTTAATTGAAAAGAACTGCAAATATTGCAAATCTGTTTTACACTGTTCAAGAAACTGCAGAAGAATACCCAACAAAGAGCTTAGGCTTGGCACGACAAATTTCTCAAAAACATATTATTCGCAAGGTATGCAAAGAGCAAAACCATTTAAAACGTTTGAAAAAACAAAAGAAGAAGAACAAAATACACCAGAGAAAAAGGCTGGTAATTATTGATACTGGTTCAGGAGTAAACATTACAAATGACAAAACTTTGATACATAATTATCAGGAAAGTAATGGTTGTACACGTTTCTTTGGTATTGGGAAAAACAGCTCAGTGTCCGCTAAAGGATATGGTTATGTTAAAATCAAGAACAGTAGAAATAGTACTGATAATGATAGTTTATTAACATACTTTGTTCCAGAAGAAGAATCTACAATAATAAGTTGCTATGAACTAGCAAAAGGTACTGATATGGTATTAAGTAAAAACTATACAACTTTGGGAAATCAAGATGTAACAATCAAGACAAAAATAATCAATGGTGTAATTCACGTAAAAATGAGTGATTTGATTGACCGTTCCTCCGATGACTCAAAAATCAACGCAATCAAACCTACCGATTCCTCAAGATATAAGCAAAGGCAAAAATCGATAACCTTACATGATGCTCATAATAGAATGGGACATACAGGAATTCAACAGATTAAAAACTCCATTAAACATAGTCATTATGAAGAAAATCTTGACTTAATAAAAGAACCAAATGAATTTTGGTGTGAAACTTGTAAAGTTTCAAAAGCCACGAGAAGGAACCATTATAAAGGATCTATGAACGAACACAGTATCGATCATGAACCAGGTTCATCGTGGTGCATGGATATCTTTGGTCCAGTATCAAATTCGAACTCGGATACGAAAAGATACATGCTTATTATGGTTGATAACAATACAAGATATTGTATCACCTCCACACATTACAACAAAAATGCTGAAACTATTTTGGCTCAGATCAAGAAAAATATTCAGTATGTGGAAACTCAATTTGACAGAAAGGTCAGAGAAATCAATTCAGATCAAGGAACTGAATTTACAAATGATCAGATAGCAAAATATTTTGTTTCAAAAGGAATTCATCATATTTTTTCTGCTACACAAGATCATGCTGCCAATGGAAGAGCAGAGAGATACATCAGAACTATCGTTACTGATGCAACAACATTGTTAAAACATAGTAAATTACGTATTAAATTTTGGGAACACGCAGTGACATCTGCTACCAATGTACGCAATTGTTTAGAAAACAAAGCCACAGGTCAACTGCCACTACAGGCAATCTCTAGTCAACCTGTGAAAGTGAGATTCATGTCCTTTTTACCCTTCGGAGAACAAGGAATAATTTGGAATCATAATCACAATAAACTAAAACCATCAGGACTTCGTGCTATAATATTATGCAAAGATCCTAATAGTCACGGATACAAATTTTTTGTACCATCTATTAAAAAAATTCTCACTTCAGATAATTACACAATTCCAGACTATGCAGTGGATCCAATATTAAGGAACACACAGAACATATACCCAGATGATCAAAGTAGATCAGATTCCATCAATGAAGCAGAAAACTCAGATGCTGTTTCCAGGTTATATGATGCATTGGAAAATTACGAAGATGACCATAAACAAGTTACACTACTTACAGACTTGTTCACCACAGAAGAATTAGCTCAGATTGAATTAAATGCTAAGTACCCATCTCCTAGTGATAATCTAGAAGGTAATTTAGACTACGTCTTTGCTAACATAGAAGAAGAGGAAGAAGACGAATACAATCATGTAAAAAACATGGATATAAATTCAGATCTTCACTCAAAAGAAAAGATCACTACTGAAAGCGATCGAAACGAAATTAATAAATCAAGTAATACTGATGAGGATATTCTCGATGAAAATGTTTATAGAGTCCCCACGGCACTACAAGAGAACCTTGTGGGAAGCCAGAACAGCATAAACATCAACAATGATGATAATATTGCTAGCAGAACGCATAGGAAGATCAGTGGAAAGGAAATAAATTACAAGGAATCATCAGAAGATGAGAGCGATTATATTTCACATGATCCTACTAATGAATCAGTTACAGTTGCAAGTAATAAGGACAATGTAACAGATGATAATATCTTACAATCACAACAAGAATTATTTGAAAACATTGTTGATCCAGAAGTATTACTTGAACAAGATTTAGATTCAAAAACCTCAAGTTATGACACCTCTCAATACGTAGATGTTCAAACTGAATCAAATGTTACATCATTAAAGGACAATGATGTTCAAAATGATGACTATTCTACTCACGAAGAAAGTCATCACCTGCCCCTGGTTATAAATGTTATGGACAATACTGACCAAACATATGTTGAATCAAACAAGGTAGAAAACAAAAATAACTCTGATACAAGTATCTCATCGGAAGGTAATAATGAAGAGTTAGTACAAGTGATGGAAAATAGCGAAGCGGAAAAATCGAATGCTACACTAAAATCATCAATAATAACAGATGAAACAATTGAGTCAGAAAAACCAGCAATAAACAAAGCTGGATTCCTGAATAAAACGTTTAATTCTTTGAATAAGAAAAGAAAGCGGCCTGTTGAAAACAGGACCTCGTTTCATGACATGGTTGAAAGAGACAATAAGCGTCAGAGAAAGAATATAATTAAATTACTTCCGGATAACACAGAAACAAGTTCTGCACCGAGAATTAAAATCATATACTACAATGAAGCTATTTCAGGAAATGCTGATCTCAAAGAAAAACATGCTTATAAAGAGGCATACAGGAAAGAATTACAGAATCTCAAGGATATGAAAGTATTTGACGTTGATGTCAAATACAACAGATCTGATGTTCCCAGTAATTTAATAATTCCGACAAATACAATATTCTCAAAGAAGAGAAATGGTATCTATAAAGCAAGAATTGTTTGTAGAGGTGATATCCAGACACCAGACACGTATAACGTTATTGGAACAGAATCCCTAAACCATAACCACATTAAAATATTTCTGATGATTGCAAACAATAGGAATATGTTCATGAAAACACTAGATATTAACCATGCGTTCTTATATGCTAAACTGGAAGAAGACATTTACATTCCACACCCTCATGACAGAAGATGCGTTGTTAAACTAGATAAAGCACTATATGGTCTCAAACAGAGTCCTAAAGAATGGAACGACCATCTTAGACGATATCTAAATAGTGTTGGATTAAAAGATAATACTTATACTCCAGGACTATACCAATCCAAGGATAAAAAACTCATGATCGCAGTTTATGTTGATGACTGTGTGATTGCAGCAAGTGATGAACAAAGACTAGATGATTTCATAAACAATTTAAAAAAAACCTTTGAATTAAAAATTACTGGTACCTTAATAGATGGTATTTTGGATACAGATATTCTAGGAATGGATTTGATCTATAACAAAAAACTTGGTACGGTTGATTTGACGTTAAAATCATTTATAGAAAAAATGGGTGAGAAATATAAAAAGGAATTGGATAAGGTTAGAAAAAGGTCAATTCCACACATATCAATATACAAGATTGATCCTAAAAACGGAGAATTAAAAATGACCGAAAAGGAATACAAAGACGGTGTGTTGAAATTACAGCAATTATTAGGTGAACTTAACTATGTTAGGTACAAATGTAGATATGATGTTGAATTTGCGGTTAAAAAGGTGGCTAGATTAGTAAACTTTCCTCATAAACAGGTGTTCTACATGATTTATAAAATCATACAATACCTGGTACAACATACGAATATAGGAATACACTATGATAGAGATCTTAACAAAGATAAGAAAATTACTACTATCACAGATGCATCAGTTGGAACAGAATACGATGCACAATCAAGAATTGGTGTTATAATTTGGTATGGAAAAAATATCTTCAATGTTTATTCAAATAAAAGCTCAAACAAGTGCGTATCCTCAACTGAAGCAGAACTTCATGCTATCTATGAAGGCTATGCAGACTCAGAAACACTGAAGGCAACCTTAACAGAACTCAGAGAAGGTGGAGATAAGGAACTTACAATGCTTACTGATTCAAAACCAGCTATCGAAGGTTTAAATCGGAGCTATCTACAACCCAAACAGAAGTTCACATGGATAAAAACAGAAATAATTAAAGAGAAAATAAAAGAGAAGATTATAAAACTAATAAAAATAAAAGGTAAAGATAATATAGCAGATTTACTTACCAAACCAGTCTCAATATCTGATTTTGATAGATTTATTAAAGTATTGAAAAATCAGATAACACCACAGGATATTTTGGCCTCAACGGACTATTGATAATTAAAATTACTTAAGAACCAAACACATAGCAGATATCTGTTGGAGTACAATAATATATCTTTAAGGGGGCATGTTGGAATAAGTGATTACCACTATACATTTATTCATATAAACTGTTGTAGTTGATGACGAACATTCTTTAACATGATACTAATGATGTTGAGTAAATTAATACTAACATTCTTATGGTGATACCAATTTAAATGGAGTAGGGAAATTCTAATTATAGAATTTCCTGCACTAATAAGATAAAGATCTATTAATTGTCCAGAACTTAGTATATAAGAAGATGAGTTAACACTAAATTCTTATCATCAACACTCTGATTTATGTCTGAACCTTTTGGTTTAATACACCCAATCAGCGTGTGTTTTATATACCTCTCTTATATAGATTAAGAAGGAACGACTATTCTTAATTATTACAACTTACTAAACTACTAATTATCAACATGAACAATTAGTTAGATCCGAGATTCCGCGCTTCCACTATTTAGTATAAACCATATCTTATATAATATATAGGATAAGTAACATCCCGTGAATTAAGTTGATAAGTCGTTTTGACAATAAGTTACTTCCCTAAGATAGTATATTAGGATTGTCAAGACATCCCGGTATTACTCGAGCCCGTAATACAACAGTGTTTGTTTCCCATAGCTAACTTACTTATCGAGATATTAGGGGAACTTCTGATCTAAACTTGAACTAGCTCTTCTTGTTGGAATGAAAATCAACTACCGTCTAGCAACTAGTAGTCATACTACTAGTACATTATCATATACGGTGTTAGAAGATGACATAAGTTATGAGAAGCGGTCATCGAAATAAGTGGAAGCTGAAATGCAAGGATTGATAATGTAATAGGATAATGACTGACAACATATAAAATGACAATAAAAGCATATACAGAATTATGTAGAACTACGAGTTCCAGTTATTGGATTCCTATATCCTCGAGGAGAACTTCTAGTATATCTACATACCTAATATTATTGCCTTTATCAACAATGGAATCCCAACAATCATCTCAAAATTTACCCATTTCTCAGAAACATTCAACTTTACCTCCTCGAAGTTGACAGTATAAAACCTAAGCTGCTTATAATCATAAAGACGGAATCAAGTAAAATTATCTGTTGGACATGCCATCCTATTTGAAAAATGATGATGCCAAGAACGGTGTCAAAATAGGCTCAACAAATGAAGGATTTGCTGGTAACCCTGAAACATCCTTAGTTTCAGCTCATACTGCTACTCCGGAGGACATATTTGCATCATGCTGGACATATTTACTTTACGAAATTGTACACTCCTTCCAATTAACGTTCCAACTCTTGGCGTTTCTAGTAACAGCTTTACCGGCTATAGTGGTTCTCACACCTGCCATGGTGGTCGCAATATGCTTCAACGGCTCTCTGGTAGTGCTTCAAGTGTACTTATTTCTTAGACCAATAAGATGTAAGGCTTTCCGTACAAGACTTCTACTTGAGGTAATAACTCGTAGACCATCGATGACTAATGGAGGATGGAAAACTATAACATATAACATGAATGAGTATTTGTTCAATAAAGATTTATGGAAAACCCCATACTACTTTTTCGATGAACATGAATGCTATGAGTTTTTCAAAACTCTCATAAAAGGAAAGTATCCTGACGTACAATGGGATACTGCAAATACACAACCATTCAGGAGCATTCCAGAAAATGTGGGCACGCCCCACAATTCTGATGTTGATCCAACCATGAAATGGTGCTTCTTCAAAGCAGCAGAAGTTCAAGCGCATACTGTGCAGGAATATTGGAGAAGCCAATATCCCGATGCTAATATACCTTCATTATGACTATTTTTGTATATACTTCATTTAGTAACGTAAATCAAAAGTGCATTTGTCAAGTCATAAAGCGGACATACGATTTAAATAATATACATGATATATCCGGTAAAGAAATTTAGGTATTTTGAAGTTTGAATAATTAATATCTAGCATAACTTACACCCACAAGATAGTTTTGGGAGTAATATTTCACACTCAGAACCAGGTGGTACTGTAAACAGAAGAAAATTGATTCCATACAAGATCAAATTTGGGATAATTTAAAGGATTCCATAGTTGACCAGACTGTGAAATCGTAATTCTCTCCTAGAGCTGCACGCTTGAGTCATTTCAACAATCATTAAATATTGAACGAGAGATGGTACGCTATAATAAATGAATTTATCTATGCCATTCCGTGACAATGTTCCAGTCAGCATATTGACCGATTATCTCTGGCCAATCTAATGCACCGAACCTTTTCCAACAAGAATAACCGTAATTTCGATGTACAAATTTCTAGTTTATATGGTTCACTACGCACCAGTAATTTTACCATATATCTATTGAATGTGTCGATCAACGGGAAAGTATAACCAAAGTGGTGTCATTACAGAAAATAACACAAGTAAAGTTTCTCGGACAGCGCAGTCTACGATAAAGTAAGTCATTCCTATAACATGTCAACTAAGGGTTCATTTAACACCATCGAAGATCCTTTATAATGGCTACTGCGTTTAAATCGGTCTATACTTTTTCGCTACTATACTAGTCATGCAATATAAGATAAAAATGGTACAAAAGACTCAAAGCCGATTTTAGTGGCATGGGTATACTATCATCGATTCAGATTGCCTAACCACAGTAACGATCAGCTACTCTACTAGAACGTAATGTATCAAAGAATTGGTATCAAATTCTGATTGGTTGCACTATTCTTTTATTTGTCGTAACTGATACCCACACCTAGGTTTCATACTATACCATTTCTCAAACACACATCCGTCCTTTACTGTAACTGCAATGAATTACAAGTTAAGTATTTACAATGACGGCAAGAGAAGCATATGGTTGTTAATAAAAGGACTTTAAAATAGCTTGATTGCGAACTCGAAAACATTGTGTGTTCTATTTTGAAAGCTGATTCGCAGAGCCAATTCAAGTCATCAGCTCATTCAGACAGACAGTCTATCAAGAGTAGTTTACATTCGTATAAGGACCTCAGCTTTGAAATTTGAAATTTGAAAAGTGGTACATAGTTCAAAATTTCTGTCGTTCCATGCCATCAGTTCCCTGATTATGACTTCGTCACTTTTCTTTTTCCTAATAAATTCAATGTGTTCTACGAGACCAATCTCCAGTTTTATCTCTATCGAAGGCTTGGTATCTTGAAATATGGGGTCAGCAATATCAATGTTCAGATATGGCCGCACGGAGCTCAGAAAAGTCTTCTTCATTTGGAGAGTACCTTCAAGGCGTTTTTTCATAATGGTAATTGGTCCACCATCCTGTTCGACAGAAATGAGGTAACAATCAACTTATTGGTGTACCGACACACCTGTGCCGGCTCTAATACCTGCAGTTTCGAGACGACGTCCTCGTACTATCTTGTGCGGATAGTAGTAGTTCTCAATATATTGTATGGCCAGATTTATTACTTATAATCATTCTTCCTATGGGCATACTCTAAAAGATAAGGCACACACGCAGACACACACACACAATTTTTCATTGTTTCTAATTTGGGAAAAAGTCCGATTTTAGACCTGGCAACCGTTTAATGCCAAGGTTTGATGGCCTTTGAACGAGGGTCCAAATCAAACCCGGCTTTGGTTTCATTTCTTGGCCGGAAACAGCAGCTGCAGTTCCATAGGCACCTCTCCTGTAAGGAACATTCTCGTGCTCTCAACAACGAGGGTTTTGGTCAATATAAAGTGTGTCTCGTATACGAAGTAAAGCATTGTTCAAGAACAACCCGTGCCCATAGTAATAATTACTGACGGATCAAGAAGTGAAACGTGAAAACACGATTGAGAAATGTATGATTAGTAATGATCCATTTGTGCAACGAAGTTGTTCATAATTTCATATAAATAGAGCAGCTTTTACCGCCTATCTCTGAGAATATTCCGTCCTTCCCTTACTCATATGTAAGTCCATATCACCACTAAGAAACAAAACAAATAAAATGGTCAAATTAACTTCAATCGCCGCTGGCGTCGCTGCCATCGCTGCCGGTGTCTCTGCCACCACCACTTTGGCTCAATCTGACGAAAAAGTCAACTTGGTTGAATTAGGTGTCTACGTCTCTGATATCAGAGCACATTTGGCCCAGTATTATTCTTTCCAAGCCGCTCACCCAACTGAAACCTACCCAGTTGAAATTGCTGAAGCTGTCTTCAACTATGGTGATTTCACCACCATGTTGACCGGTATTGCCCCAGACCAAGTCACAAGAATGATAACTGGTGTCCCATGGTACTCTAGCAGATTAAAGCCAGCCATCTCTAGTGCTCTATCCAAGGATGGTATTTACACTATTGCAAACTAGAGTGCCTGCTTCACGAATAGGTGTTACGAGAAAAAATGACAAATTATAAAAAAAACTCAATAATATGAAATTAATGGTATTGAATGGTTAACGCATGTATATAGATATAAGTATTTGTATATGTATATTTAATATTAAAAATTTCTTATTATTAAAAAATTCTGCAAAATTAATCATTTACCCGTCAGCAATGCATTGTTTCAAAGAATGTTTGGTAAGTTGCAGAAATTCAAGTATGTTTCATGGCGCCATCCATTCTAATTAAACATCTGAAGTCGTGGTTTGTGTATCTATTTATTTCCATCCTCGAAGCCCCCAGTACCAGTATCCGCCACAGAGTTCATAATCAATAATTTTCTGTCTCCACATATAAATTCCGGATCCTTGAATTCATTCGCCTCTGGAAAGTTTGATATTTGATTAGGTTCTAGTGAAGACAGGTTAAAATTATTCTTCAGGAACCGCAGCTTCTAAATAAAGGACAGTAAATCATGTCTCAGTATAAATGACAAACTCTGTTAGATACTAAAAAAACATACCTTTTAAAGCATTGGATTTTGAGTAAACAATAGACAGAATGGTTTCAGGAAAGATTTTATTGGATTTTTCAGGTGCTTTTCTTCCTGCTGACTTCTTAATAACTTCTTGGTTATTCTAGTAGACATTCGTTAATCATATGTGTTCCTCATCGAACTCCCAATAAGAATAAGAGGGACTGAGCGCTAAAGGTCCTTAGTCTATTTTTATTTATTATTCAGGTTCCAGAGGAGGCCTCCAAACTTGTTCTTCGTATGATAGAGTGCCGACACCTGTCACTTGTCGTTATCCAACTAGGTATTGTTGTCGATAAAATAAGCTGCAGAAAAATCAAGAAAAGGAAAAGTTTATGAATACTTGAGTCCGCTTTGCTCGCTCTTAACAATGAATGACCAACTCGTTGCTATTCGCTATCTCCACTAAATTTGATACATCTGAGTTCCATGATTTTCAAGGATTTTTAAACTCATTAAATGAAAATCTGTAACTGTGCAGTTTCAACACCATGTAATCGAATAGTCCTATCAGAAAGTTATTCATAAGATCTAAATGGCACATTTTATGGTTACCATTTGTGTCATATTAGTAGCAATGCGATATATTGTCTAGCGGCGGATTACTATAATATACGATATGCTTCAATGCTGTATTGTTCAAAGGAGGCTTTACAAAAAACTGGGGCCATCAGTTTGTCGGCACCTTCTGCTGCACTGTGATGGATATGTGGTCTTTAGTTTGTTTTTATACTTCATTCCATCTTGCTATGGCCCTTCCGCCTTTTCTTGTTGTTATTTTTGTATACGGGAGATTTAACTCACAAAGTTATATCTTTTGCTTGAAGGCCGGACCTGAAGTACAATACACACAAAGCATTGCCCATTTGTCTGTCAAGACTGCAGGATGAATAGCATGGCCGACACCGATAGAGTCAACTTGACCCCCATTCAAAGGGCGTCTGAGAAGTCCGTGCAATATCACCTAAAGCAGGTGATTGGGAGGGGCTCTTATGGGGTAGTTTATAAAGCCATCAACAAACATACAGACCAGGTTGTGGCGATCAAGGAGATTGTATATGAGAATGACGAGGAGCTCAATGATATTATGGCAGAAATCAGTCTTTTGAAAAACCTGAATCACCACAATATTGTTAAATACCATGGCTTCATACGGAAAAGCTACGAATTGTATATCCTTCTCGAATATTGCGCTAACGGCTCTCTAAGGAGACTCATCTCGAGAAGCTCTACTGGATTAAGTGAAAATGAGTCGAAAACTTATGTTACACAAACTTTATTGGGGCTTAAGTACCTACACGGTGAAGGTGTTATTCACAGAGACATCAAAGCGGCTAACATCCTGTTGAGTGCAGACAATACCGTCAAACTCGCTGATTTCGGCGTTTCCACTATCGTGAACTCCAGCGCCTTGACCCTAGCCGGCACACTCAATTGGATGGCCCCAGAGATCCTTGGCAATAGAGGAGCCTCTACGCTCAGCGACATTTGGTCTCTGGGAGCCACTGTAGTTGAAATGCTCACAAAGAATCCACCCTACCACAATTTGACAGACGCTAATATCTATTATGCTGTTGAAAATGACACTTACTATCCACCCAGTTCCTTTTCTGAGTCCTTGAAGGACTTCCTATCCAAATGCTTTGTGAAAAACATGTACAAGAGGCCAACAGCCGACCAGCTCCTTAAGCATGTGTGGATTACCTCCACGGAAAGTACGAAGGCCGACAAGCTTAATAAATTTAAGGAGAACTTTACCGATGCTGATTATCACTGGGATGCTGATTTTCAAGAGGAGACACTTGACATATCTCCCTCTAAGATTAGTCTGGCAACGGCACCCGCTGCGTGGGCAGAAAACAATCAAGAGGCAGACTTGATGCCCGCCACTGAGAGTCAATTGCTAAGCCAATTGAAAAGTTCATCTAAGCCTATGGGGGATTTGTATATGTTTTTCGGTGTTTGCTCTCTCGAGAACATTGCAGATACGATTATCGAATGTTTATCGCGCACGACTGTCGGTCCACAATTAATAGCAACAATTGGATCCATCTTTTCCTTCGACACTCAGAATAATCACTCTAGATTGCGACTGAAATTCATCTCCATGGGAGGAGTTCCATCGATCATCAAATTCGAGCACATAGTCAAAGAATTCGTCTTTGACTACCCCCAGGCTTTAATTGAATGTGGAATAATGTATTCCCCAAACTTTTTAACACTAAAGAACCCCAAGTATATTATGGAACTCATTTATAGGTTTTACGATTTAACGTCCACGGCTTTTTGGTGTCGCTGGTGTTTGGAACACCTCAACATACCGCTACTCCTCAACAACATTCATGAAAGAAGGGCACAATCTATATTGCTAAAACTGTCATCATACGCATCCTGGTCTTTTGAAAAAATCTTTCCCTCTCTGATCAACTACAAGTTAAGAAAAAAAATACTATTCAATTCTCAAATCACTTACATAGTCTTCAAATCAATAAACTATATGATAAGTGCAAACGATGATAAAATTCACAAGTCTGCTGCCCCTTCTTCTTCCTCGTTACCACTGTCATCCTCACCCACAAGAAACTCACCAATGAACTCAGCACAGTCTCCCTCAAGATCACCCGTTCATTCTCTAATGGCAACACGTCCATCTTCCCCAATGCAGCACAAGAGTATCTCTAATTTTTCGCATCTCACCATATCTTCAAAATCAAGACTACTTATTGATTTACCAGAAGGTTTCTTCACCTGGTTAACTTCTTTTTTTGTTGACGTGGTCCAAATCAAAAATCTTTCCGTTTTAAAGTATTTCACGAAGCTTTGTTACCTTTCAATACATCTAAACAACACTTTGTTGAATGACCTACTCAACAACGACGCTTTTTTCGCATTTATTAAGAGTATTGACACCATTACTCCTTCTATCGACGACAAAAAAACAGCAGCTTTCATTTGGAAACAAATCACAGCTATATGCGTTGATATGAGTTTGGATATGAGCCAAATGAACCCTTCTTTGTTTTCTACGGCCATGATCTTTATCAGAAGAAAGAACTATACTTCTATGAGTGGGTTGGAGATCATATTGAATTGTTTGCACTTTACGCTACGCAACGCGCCTGATGATGTAGCCCCTACAATTGGCTCAATGGAGTCTCATAGTGGTTTTCTCATAAAGATAAACAACGATACTACAATTGAGCTGCCGATTGATCAATTTGTTGACCTATTTTATGCATTGAATGATGACGACGTCAATCTCAGTAGACTAATTAGCATTTTCACTAAGATATGCTCATTTCCCGGTTTCGAAAACCTTGCAATTGATATCATATCTCACCCAAATTTTTATGAAAAGATCGTTTCGTTCTTTGATACCTACTTTAATAGTCTGCTTATTCAAATCGATTTATTGAAATTCATAAAGCTAATATTCACGAAATCTTTACTGAAAGCTTATGACTATACCGGATTGCCAGATCCAATAAAGCAAATGAAATCGAACCATCACAATAAGTCCATTGTTTCTAAACTTCGAACCATGCTGGTACAAATAACAGAGTTCTTAAACAACAACTGGAACAAGAATGACTCAAAGAGGAATTCCAATCAAGTTGGGGGAGACTCAGTTCTGGTCTGCCAGCTATGCGAGGACATTCGTTCATTATCGAATAGGGGAAGCTTACAAAAAGTTTCGAGCGTCACTGCAGCAATTGGTAGTTCTCCGACAAAAGATGAGCGTACTAATTCAGGATCCTCTAGATCAAAAAGTGGCGCCTTTTCCTTACCCATTACAACATTTCAAGAATAAGTATAGGAGTTGCATGAGCATATATATATATATATACATATAGAGAAAATTTAAACCTGCATCACAATAAAAGTCTATAGAATTGTGAATCATTCAAGAATGAAAACTCCTCTGCCGGAAAATAACGATCCAAACAAATACCGGTCCTTCCAAGCAGCTACGAAGCAAGTTTTCGAAGAGAAAAAAAAAAACTAGTTGTAATTGCGGAATTACATGCCTACTTTACCTTTTCTCTCCCTTAGGATCAAATGTGTGGATTACCCAAGCACTTCGTGAGCGTGTCTAGCAATAATCTTCAAAGCTGAAACAAGTATTCCAAAACAATCTTAAGAGAATATTTTGATAGTTTGAAGTTAGGAAGTGATTTTTTTTTAAGGTTTCTCCATTTTTTTCATTACCTTTCCTAATTGGGTTAAACATAAATAAAAGTAAACTTTTCAGAAGAATATCAATAGATATAACATGGAAGAGCAAGATTACGATAAAACTTGAGTACGAGCGCAGTTTGATAATTGAATCAATTCTATGCTTCAGCATGCATAGACGACAGTTTTTCCAGGAATACCATAGTCCCCAACAGCAGCAAGGACACCCACCAAGATCGGAATACCAAGTTCTCGAAGAAATCGGGAGAGGTTCATTTGGTTCAGTACGAAAAGTTATCCATATTCCTACCAAGAAACTCTTGGTTAGAAAGGATATCAAATATGGGCATATGAACAGTAAAGAAAGACAACAACTGATCGCCGAATGCAGCATTCTGTCACAATTGAAGCATGAAAATATAGTAGAATTTTATAATTGGGACTTCGATGAACAAAAAGAGGTTCTATACCTTTATATGGAGTACTGTTCCCGAGGTGATTTATCTCAAATGATTAAGCACTATAAACAGGAACATAAATATATACCAGAAAAGATCGTATGGGGTATCTTGGCTCAGTTATTGACAGCACTCTATAAATGCCATTATGGTGTCGAATTGCCAACTTTGACGACAATTTATGATCGAATGAAACCTCCAGTAAAGGGGAAAAACATTGTTATTCACCGTGATCTAAAACCAGGTAATATATTTTTGAGCTATGATGACAGTGATAACAGTTTCAATGAAGAAGTAGAGGGCCACGATGAAATAAATAATAACTATTACAGAGACCGTAGAGTTAATTCGAGTAAAAAGGGAAGCTCCATGGACTATAGTCAAGTTGTGGTTAAGTTAGGTGATTTTGGGTTGGCTAAGTCTCTCGAAACTAGTATTCAATTTGCGACTACGTACGTGGGTACACCATACTACATGTCACCTGAAGTGTTGATGGACCAGCCATACTCGCCTCTATCTGACATCTGGTCATTGGGTTGTGTTATTTTTGAGATGTGTTCATTACATCCTCCATTCCAGGCAAAAAATTATCTAGAATTACAAACCAAAATTAAAAACGGGAAATGCGACACTGTTCCTGAGTACTACTCTAGGGGGCTTAATGCCATAATACATTCAATGATAGATGTAAATTTGAGGACCAGACCTTCAACTTTTGAATTGTTGCAAGATATTCAAATACGAACCGCAAGGAAGTCGTTGCAATTAGAAAGATTCGAAAGAAAACTACTGGACTATGAAAATGAACTGACGAACATCGAAAAAATCCTAGAGAAGCAAGCTATTGAATATGAAAGAGAACTGAGTCAACTGAAGGAGCAATTTACACAGGCTGTAGAGGAAAGGGCGAGAGAAGTAGTCAGTGGTAAGAAAATTGGTAAAGTTCCAGAATCTATTAACGGATATTATAGTAAAAAATTTGTCAAACCCGCATACCACTGGCAAACAAGATACCGATAAGACTCACTTTGAAAACATTTATACATCAATACATATGACGTGTGTAATTCATATTTAGTGCGAAACGTACTGGTGACTAATATCTAGTATAACCGACTTTAATGAGTCCATTTAGAGCCTGTCAATGTTTCATAGGCCTCTATATATTTGGCCCTTGTCCTGTCAACAATGTCTTGGGGCATTTCGACACCGTTGACACCGTTCAACTTATTGGCCGTGAGCCAGTCTCTTAAAAATTGCTTATCGTAGGAATTTTGGGATTCTCCTACCTTGTAGGAGGCACCATTCCAAAACCTAGAGGAATCTGGAGTCAGCACTTCGTCTACCAGGATGATCTCGTTAGTCTGTTCGTCAATACCAAACTCGAATTTGGTGTCGGCAATGATAATGCCTTTCTCCTTTGCATAATCTTTGCATTTGGAGTATAATTTTATGGCCAGTTCTGCCACCCTATGAGACAACTCTTCGCCCACCAATTCAGCAGCCTGAGCAGGGGAGATATTTTCATCATGTTCACCCTGTTCCGCTTTGGTTGATGGTGTGAAAATGGGTTCTGGGAACTCTTGAGACTCTTCAAGTCCTTGTGGTTGCTCCAAACCATGCACGGTACCTGATTTTACATATTCCTTCCAAGCAGATCCGGTGATGTAACCTCTAACAATTACTTCCAATGGGATTAGTTTATGTTTGTGAACTAACAGGGAACGGTCTTGTAATTGGGCTTTGTACTTTGGTTCGCTCAATTTTGCGGGCAGATAATCGAAGATTGTCTTCTCTGGAGCAATGTCAACCAAATGGTTACGAACGTCCCCGGACAGGAATTTGAACCAGAATTCTGAGAGTTTCGTCAACAGGATGCCCTTTTCAGGAATACTGTTTTCCATGATAACATCATATGCAGAGATACGATCGGTAGCGACAAACAGCAGCGTACCAGCGTCTACCTCATATATGTCTCTAACCTTACCTCTAGCTACCAATGGTAATATATCGTCTAATTCAGTCTTTGTAATTGACATTGTCCTTACTATTTGTATGTGTAACTTTTTAAGCGATGCTTATGATTCAATTGCTTCTTAGTACTATTAGCTCCTGCAAAAACACCGCCGTCAATTGTTTTACCCCAACGAATCCAGATGGGTATATATATACATGTCTACATATGCACAGATTGCGTCTTCGAGATTAGTATTATTACATTCTCATCTCTCGCAAGAGTCAGACTGACTCGTGAATGGGCTTCGGGTGACCTTTAGGGCATTCTTTTTTCACTTTCAGAAAAAGTTTCAGATGAGTTGAAATTTCTAATAATGGCTACTTGGATCAAGTCCCGTCAACAAAGAAGTTTGTACCGTGATACGTTAGTTGTGTTTTCTGCTTTGTTGTCGAGCATAACCGGATCCATTCTTTCCTGTTTGTGGTATTATTTAAGGAGCTGGACGTGTTCAAGTCAAGGGAGAGGCGAAATACACATCTTTTTGGACACATTCTCTGCGTAGTAAGAGAATGAGTAATAAGGAAGAGCATGTTGATGAGGCTTCTGTAAGTGCTATCAATGAGGTTAGTTGCATAGCTGCTACACGTGATAATGGTTATGTACCTTCACTAATCACGTCGAGGTCGGGTATGGACCCCTTACAATCGCATGCCCTCCTGAATGATCCAACCCTAATAGAAGATTATTCTGATATCATTAATAATAGGCCTGCGGGCGGAAATAAGTTGACTTTAGGGAATGAAGATTCTGAGAGTATGGGTGGGAGTGTTGTGGTGACGCCCACCTCGAACAAGAGTTCGCCTTTCAACTCGAAACTTAACATACTGGGCAACGCAACGGAAAAGAGCCATACTGCTCTGCGAAATAGAGAAGACAACGAAGTTGTCGAAGAGAAGGGCTTGGAAAAACATACGCACAACGACAGCAAAATAGATCAACGACATTCAAAAGAAAACTCTACTGAGTTGCCCGACTCATATGATTATTCGGATTCTGAATTCGAGGATAATTTAGAAAGAAGGCTACAAGAGATTGAAACTGATTCTGTGGACAGCGCTGATAAGGATGAACAGCATTTTGTAGTGAACGACGCAGTGAATCGAGAACTTTCTGACGTTGACGATTTTAGTGATGGATTGAAATACGCCATCTCCGAGGACGAAGACGAGGAAGAGGACTATACTGATAATGAGGATTTTGTTAAAAAATTTGAGGATGCAGACTTTGAAGGAGAGAAGGACGATTTGGATGAGGAAAGTGACGATTATCAACCTCTATCACCGCCAAAAGAACTGGATCCTGATAAATTATATGCACTATATGCGTTCAATGGACATGATTCCTCACATTGTCAATTAGGGCAAGACGAACCTTGTATACTGTTGAACGATCAAGATGCCTACTGGTGGTTGGTGAAAAGGATCACGGACGGTAAGATTGGGTTTGCGCCCGCAGAAATTTTAGAAACTTTCCCAGAAAGACTGGCTCGATTAAATTGTTGGAAAAATGAAAACATGTCTTCTCAGTCGGTAGCTTCCTCCACGGATTCCATAGAAGATTCAACCGACTCTCGTAAAATAATCGAGAGTGATACAGAGAGCATAATTCCGACACCTGCATTAAATGGGTATGGCAAAGGGAGCAAATCTGTTAGTTTCAATGATGTCGTAGGTTATGCAGATAGGTTCATAGATGATGCGGTGGAGGACACCTCCTTAGATAGTAACGATGGTGGTGATGATGATTACAAAAAATCGCACGATGATGTTGTTAATGATGGTAATGAAACTAAACTAAGACATCGGGACGAATTTACTGAAGCCAAGCTAAATCTTAACAAATTTCAGGATGACGATATGAGTGATGTGGTGAGTGATGTCTCGTTTAGTACATCTTTGAGTACGCCATTGAACGTAAAAAAAGTTCGGAGGGTAGGCAATAAAAACGACAGTCCACTCAAGGCAGCGTCAAGTAACGACAGCGAAGACGACCACAATGCGAATCACAATTTGGGACAAGAAAAATTGGAGCCTGTAGAAGGTGATTACGATACCGATCTAAGAAAAGTATTTGAAGCGCCCCGTATGCCATTTGCGAATGGTATGGCGAAATCAGACTCTCAAAACTCTCTTTCAACAATTGGTGAGTTTTCACCTTCATCATCAGAATGGACGAATGAATCACCATCAACGCCACTAGTTGAAGAAAGCAGCGGCATTCCATCATCTAGAGCAATAAAGGACATTTCACAATATATTCATGCAGAACCGAAAATTGAAGAGTCGACAAATTTTGAAAATACACAACAACAAACTCAACCCAGTACGGAGATTACCGAAGGAATGGAGAATCATGATGAGATAGAACCACCCGGAGAGGAACTCGAGAAACACCATAGTACGAATGAGGTAGAAAAGCGATCGAGCCTATCGTTACGTTCATCATCAGAGGAAGATTTCTATATGGATGATCAAAGAGCGATATCATCAACGAGCATAAGTAGTTCATTTTCTGGATCAAGGGCATTGTCTAATACCAATATATTCGATCCGGCTTCAAAGCCCCATTCTTTGGTTCAACATCTCTATGCTCCAGTTTTTGACAGGATGGATGTGTTGATGAAACAATTGGATGACATTATTCGCAAATGATGTTCTTTTTATAACACTTATCTCTTTCCATCCGACGAACTTGCATCATAATTCATAAATATTTGCTTCTTTTAGAATCATTTCAAAAAAAAACCGAGATAATATACAGTCTTGCATTCAGAACAGCTAAGCAAACAACTATATATTGTATCTACAAAGTTTATCTTTTTTAGTTTCTAGAAGAACACTGAATTGAAAGAATGAAATGTTGTGCTTACTTCACGATCATTTCTAAAATGTCATATAAATGTGACTCGAAAAAGGAAATGACTCTCAACAAGTGTACTTTCGGAATACAATATCAGTGTCAAAATCGTCAGCAAATAGATCGGTCACACTATCGTTTCTATTATTAATTGATTAGCAAAATCCCGTTATAGGGGGTAAAAACATGGACGCAACCGGAATCGAACCGATGACCTCTTCCTTGCAAGGGAAGCGCGCTACCAACTGCGCCATGTGCCCAAATTGTTATACCTCTGAGTATCACAGAATCTGCTCATACCAGAATTTTTATGATATGTTCTGGGGAAGTTATTCGTCGCCAAAACTCATTTTCAACCTGATTCACTCAGAATATTACTTTCCTTTATATTCTACAGATTTAAGCTGCTGAAATAAGAACCGACTATCATCTTTCGACTAGTAACCTGTTGGAATGTGTTGGAATAAGTAATTACTACTATACACCTATTCGTATAAATTGGAGTAGAAAAATTCTAATAATAGAATTTACTGCAGTAATGAGATAAAGATCTATTAATTGATCAGAACTTATTATATAAGAAGATGAGTTATCACCAAATTCTTATCATCAAAACTCTGATTTTGAGATAATAGTGGAGTTTGATGTAATTGTTGGGATTCCATTTTTTATAAGGCAATAATATTAGGAATGTAGATATACTAGAAGTTCTCCTCAGAGATTTAGGAATCCATAAAAGGGAATCTGCAATTCTATTTTTAGAATTTACCTAATCCAATTTATACGAAGAGCGTCTAGTTGTAATCACTTACCTCAATATACACGAATAAATGTATACTAGTAATCACTTATTCAAACAAGTAATCCCTTATTCAAACACATTGTGTAGAAGTATAAAATTACATTTGTGGATTCAAGGATCTTGGAGTGGGGCTTTTGTAGTCTAATGTACACGAATCAAAACAAAACGTTTAATTATTCACCGACTTACTTATAAATGAATCACAATATAAATGTGAGGATACTACACTACTTATATGTATAATTTCTTTGGATATATGTCGCCAAAAAATAAGCTCCTCAGAAAATGGAAAAGAAAGTATACATAGCCTAGTTTTCAGATTAACCAAACCCAGCCCATTCTACAGAAAAGAAATGAGTTTCGTTAGTTTGTTCCTCAACACCACCTATTACCCAAAGTTTTTTTACAGTAGTACCTAATCTTGCCCCGCTTATCATTGATATCAGATCAATCGGCTCATTATGATAATCGATCGCATCTTGAATGGTCAAATGTGAATGAAAACGTAGCGGATCACCTGGATAAGCTATAAACTTCCCACCAAAGCGTCCGCCTGGGGATAAAACGTACCCCTGATCCCTCAATGCCTTGTATAAAAAGTACGTTTGCATTTTCCCTGCCTGTCTATACTGCTTGAATAACAAATCACGAATATAATCATATGATAGGCCATCTGACTCAATATTGATATCTTCCAAGATCATAGAAGTATCGGCAATATCAATGAACAAAGAAGATTCGATTAGGTGGTCATTATTATTTGATTTATTCAACTGTTCCAGTTCTTCGGCTGTAGTTTCGTCATTGATTTTACCAATTTTTTTTAATTTTTCAATGTGTTCATCCTTTTTGAACTTTCTCTGATATTCGAATGACTTATTTAAACGATCTTCGACAAGTTTAGACAACTTAGCCCCCCGCTCTCGTGTTATTCCTGTCATAATCTTATCCCCACCTTGTCTTATTATTTTCACATCGGCAAGATTATTATGGTGCAGCCATAACACATCTTCTAGCATAAGTCTCAGAGGTACCGACAAAAATACGTTCTGCTGCGCTGCAGTAGGTAAAGTTCCAGATAGCACACCACAAATGCCCCACTTTCTCAGAAGTTGAATGTGACGTATGTCGAATACTAGCGGTGCCATCAACACCACATCGCCATTTTCCGTCCTTTTTTCATATACACTGATAGTTATACGTCTATCGTCTTTTCCGGTCATATACCTCAGTGTGCAAGCTAGCCTGGATGAACTTCTTTTCGCTTTACCTTCTCAATTTGTCACTCTTCTTCACTACTCAATAGAACATCTTTCTGGTCGGAAAAATGTCACGCGTAAAAAAATGGACGAAGCGACTACAGACGCGTGAATATAACATAGTGGAATACTTGAACAAATGTTATCACTTATAAGTTCTATACCAAACAAGAGCTAGTTACTCTTTGTAGTATTGTAAAGGTGCAAACAGCAAGAGAACCAGAAATATAGTTACAAAAGATGAGCAGCGTGCAACTATCAAAGGGCGACTTCCATAGCATCTTCACCAACAAGCAGAGGTATGATAATCCCACCGGTGGCGTTTACCAAGTTTACAACACCAGAAAATCTGATGGCGCCAACAGCAACAGAAAGAACTTGATCATGATCTCCGACGGTATTTACCATATGAAGGCTCTATTGAGAAACCAAGCTGCATCTAAGTTTCAGTCAATGGAACTGCAAAGGGGTGACATCATTCGCGTGATAATTGCAGAACCTGCCATTGTCAGGGAAAGGAAGAAGTACGTTCTATTAGTTGATGATTTTGAGTTGGTTCAGTCACGTGCTGATATGGTCAATCAAGCTAGTACGTTTTTAGATAATTATTTCTCAGAGCATCCCAATGAAACCTTGAAAGATGAAGATATCACTGATAGTGGTAATACAACTAACCAGACAAACGCCGGCAATGTCGGAGTCCCCGATATGCTGCATTCAAACTCTAACTTAAATGTCAGCGAGAAAAAATTGGTTAATGAAAACTCTCACTCTCAAAAATCCAGACCAATTTTTGCAATCGAACAATTGTCTCCATATCAAAATGTTTGGACTATCAAGGCAAGAGTCTCTTACAAGGGAGAAATCAAGACATGGCACAATCAAAGAGGTGATGGTAAACTATTCAATGTCAACTTCTTGGACACCTCTGGAGAGATTAGAGCCACCGCCTTCAACGATTTTGCTACCAAATTTAACGAAATTCTTCAAGAAGGCAAAGTATACTACGTATCAAAGGCAAAGCTGCAACCAGCTAAGCCACAATTCACTAACCTTACACATCCCTACGAACTGAATTTGGATAGGGACACTATTGTAGAAGAATGTTTTGATGAAAGTAATGTTCCAAAAACACATTTCAATTTTATCAAATTAGACGCTATCCAGAACCAAGAAGTAAATTCTAACGTAGACGTCCTCGGTATTATCCAAACTATCAACCCACATTTTGAATTAACTTCCAGAGCTGGAAAAAAATTTGATCGTCGTGATATCACTATTGTCGATGATTCTGGGTTTTCCATCTCCGTCGGTCTATGGAATCAACAAGCGCTTGATTTTAACCTTCCTGAAGGCTCTGTTGCTGCTATCAAAGGCGTTCGTGTAACAGATTTTGGTGGCAAGTCTTTGTCCATGGGGTTTTCGAGTACTTTAATTCCAAATCCAGAAATCCCTGAGGCATATGCCCTAAAAGGTTGGTATGATTCGAAAGGCCGCAATTCAAGCTTCACCACACTGAAACAAGAACCTGGTATGGGCGGTCAATCTGCAGCTAGCTTAACGAAATTTATAGCTCAGCGTATCACTATTGCCAGGGCTCAAGCCGAAAATCTAGGAAGAAGTGAGAAGGGCGATTTTTTTAGTGTGAAGGCTGCCATAAGTTTCTTGAAAGTTGATAATTTTGCATATCCTGCCTGTTCTAATGAAAATTGTAATAAAAAAGTCCTGGAACAGCCTGATGGTACCTGGAGATGTGAGAAATGTGACACCAACAATGCAAGTCCAAATTGGAGGTATATATTGACGATATCAATTATTGACGAAACCAACCAACTTTGGCTCACCCTGTTTGATGACCAAGCCAAACAATTATTGGGTGTTGATGCTAATACATTAATGTCTTTGAAGGAGGAAGATCCGAACGAATTTACTAAAGTTACTCAGAGTATCCAAATGAATGAGTATGACTTTAGAATTAGAGCGCGCGAAGATACATACAACGATCAAAGCAGAATCAGATATACCGTTGCTAACCTACACAGTTTGAATTACAAGGCTGAGGCCGATTACCTGGCTGATGAGTTATCTAAGGCTCTATTAGCTTAAAGTATTCGATAAATCAACCAATATTTAGTTTATGTAACATACAGGAATTCAAGAAATTTTTTTATTCTACTTCTACTGAAAAGTAATGATTATAAATTTCCTTCACGAAGCGGCTCAGCTAACCGTAAATGACTAGGTTTATGATCACACGTGTTGCCATGCACGCTTTAGTATTATACAAATAAGAATTCATACACAGGTGAATAAAACTTGTGGAAAAGTCAGGTAATAGTATGATACTACTAACGCTAATTTGGCCTTGTTCAGGTATATAAATTTCAACCGCTGGGAACTTTGAATCCGCTTTTGAAACTGTTCGCATCAAGTTATTATTAAGATTCCACCACAGTGTGTTCCTGTTAGTAAGAGCATAATAAATTTCATATTAGCAGAAGGAGTGCAAAAACACGTAATAATACCTAATTTTGCAGTAGGCAAAATTAAAAAGGGTATAAATATACCAGTTCAAAGTCATACGCCATGCTTAGCTTACTGATATTGATGAAGGGCCTAAGTTTAATCTGATGATGACTGCATCTTGATTATCCTCGTGTAATCGGTAGGGATTGTGAACCGCTCAATGAGCAGGTTATTACCTCTCACGTCATACTGCTCTCTCGATCGAAGATCAATGTTTATTTCTTCCTCATGTTCTAATCCTTGCTGCTGTTCAGCTTCATCAACTTCATCAAACTCATCTTCTTTCTCCAAATAGTCAACATTTTCTTCGACTTCTTCAAAATCTGGCGCCAGAGCACTCCATTTTGGTGGAACAACAACTGACCAGACGTATACATTTCCAGATTCAAAACCATTACTCACGATACTCATACTATAGAAGTCCCAATTTATATCTATCAATTCCTCTTCAGCACCTTCTAGAACTCTCACTAAAGTTCCACTCGTGGTTTCCCAAATGTATAGTTCATGAGCAGAAGAACCGTGTGTAGAAGCTACTAAATATTCAGCGGTATTATTACTAAAGAGAATGCAATTCCACTGCAATTTATTAATCACATCCTGATACTTATGCTCGAAGTTTAACTCAACAGTAGAGTTTTCATCATCAATATTTATCTCATATTGTCTTATTGTTCTATCCGAACAGTTAATAGCCAGCCTTCTACCATTCTGTGAAACGACCACATGTTTGATATTTGAGCCCGCAATTTTTAGAGAATGAATACATGTTGATTCAGATGAAGAGTAGAACTTGTAGAAGTCTAGCCAACCTTTTGAGGTTCCAACGATAATGATTTTTGGGTACTTGGTATGCACTGTACAGACAAGAACATATCCATGATCGGGCGTAGAACTCAACGTCTTTTCATTGTGTTTATTCAGACGGCTCGCCACTGGATCATTACTGAAATCAATAACATAAGCGTCACTTTCCTCAAATATTGTAGCAACACAAAGCCACTTCCTAGCATCCAGCCATTGACAGCCCCAAATTGGAGAATCGAAAATTATTTCCTTTAAAGGTTTGCTTGGTACTGAAAGATCCCAAAGTTTTATTGACCAGTCTCTAGAGCTTGTCAGCAAAAACCTGCCGTCTGGAGACCATGCGATAGAAGTAATGGGCCTGACATGCGCTCCCAACATATTTCCTGGGACACAAATAGGTCGGAACGTATCCATGTCATAAATTACAAGTGCTCCATTAGCACATCCTAAAGCCAAATAGTCACCGCAAGGACTTAACTGAAGACATTCAGTGCGTAAGGGATTCTCAATTGTATGAGTGAGCTTCTCAGGATGTTCCTTGAGAACTGCGAATGGATCCTGTAAAAGGATGTTCATGACCAAAAGATACCTCGAATGAAGGCGTTACACAGGCAGAAGAGCTTACTTTTTGTGCCTCGGTTACGTCGAAAGAACGAATATGATCGTCAACCATTTATTCGCTATATTTCTTCTACGTGAGTTCTTCTGTTGCCGTCAAAAAAAAGGAATCGCGTAATAATAAGCTGAAAAAAAACACATCAGCAGAAATGTATTCATGTAGGACATATTTTATCTTCTTTATGCGCTTTAAAAAAGTGATTAAAAGCAACAAGTACAAACACGAACCATGCTTTTAACTACTATCTTACAGATTGTTACTTGCTGTCTAGTCTTTCCAGCTCAAGTTACTGCTTTTTATTATTATACTTCCGGTTCGGAACGTAAATGTTTCCACAAGGAATTGTCTAGAGGTACTTTGTTCCAAGGAACTTACAAGGCACAAATTTACGATGACGGTATACAAGATTACAGAGATGCTGGGGCACAAGATTTTGGTGTCGTGATTGATATTGAGGAGAGTTTTGATGAGAACCACTTAGTTGTTCATCAAAAAGGTTCAGCAAGTGGTGAGATCATTTTCCTTGCCTTAGATTCAGGTGAACATAAAATATGTATTCAGCCTGAAGCCGGTGGCTGGTTAATTAAGGGTAAAACAAAGATTGACGTCGAATTCCAAGTTGGTACGGACGAAAAGTTGGATTCTAAGGGTAAAACCACAGTTGACGTCTTACATACCAAGGTTAATGTCTTGAACTCCAAGATTGCTGAAATCAGAAGGGAGCAAAAGTTGATGAGAGATCGTGAAGCTACATTTAGAGATGCATCCGAAGCCGTTAATTCTCGTGCTATGTGGTGGATTGTAATTCAATTAATCGTTCTTGCAGTTACTTGCGGTTGGCAAATGAAGCACTTGGGCAAATTTTTCGTTAAACAGAAAATTTTGTAACCAAACTAAAAGCCTTTTATGTATCTTTCTAGAGATTTATATTTAATAAAAAGCTGTTAAAATTATTCCTTCTTTTAGAAAAGGAAAAAAGAATGAACATCAAATAATATCATCTTCATATAATACTTTATACATACTTACATATTGAGTTAGATTATACAATGATTACAACACAGTGGAAGCTCCTATCGTCAAAAGGTATACAAGGACTTAAAAGTCTCGACTTTATTTTCATCAACCGAGTCATTTTCCAGTAATTTGGATTCCAAAGGAACGTTAAAATCAAACTCTCCTAGTTCTTCCTCCGAAAAACCATTCTCTACTGGAGATTTTATGTTTTTTACTTCATTATCTTTCTCCACTGCGAGATTGAAATGTGGCTTCTTTTGGACGCTATTAAAAACAAAACTATTCGATGCATCTTTTTGAGGAGTAACTGAAAAGTCAGGTTTGACAGAAGAAGAGTCGCCCTTCTTGACCTCAATTTTTGGTTTTTCAGCTAACAGATTTGTCTGTAACTTAGTAAAATTAAATTCCTTTGATGGTACAGGTGGTGTGTTCTCGCTCTTAGATCTATGCTCAGTGGATCCAACGTTTTTTGGAGCGTTAAAAGAAAAGTTAAACGTAGAAGAGGGGGGGTTACCTACACTTTCCTTCTTTTCAGGGGAGATTTCTGCTACTACGACATTCGAACGTAAGGAAGAAGATCTTGCAGGTTTATACTTAGCAAACGAATCCTTGCTTGGCGCAGGTGGCGAAATTTTGGCGACGTTAAATTGCTTCATTGATTCTTCACCTTGTTCAGGAAGCTTTTCAAATAAGGGCTTTACTTTAGATTCTTGAGTGTTCTCTTGTGTTGGCGCAATATTTGGCGAGTCCTTTTTATGTCTGCGTATTTGGTTCATATATGAAGAGTATGGGTTGGCGAGTTCCGAGGCAGCATTATTCCTCTTCACATCTTTTTCATCTAATAAAGAAACCAAGGCGGCAGCTGTATTACTTATTTTCTTCGCAGGAGCTGGCTTTGAAACACCGGCTCTTGCTGATTGAGTTGTAGTTATGCTTTGAATGGATGTGTTGGCTGTGTATGTATCTGGCATCTTTTTTGCTGCGCTATATCTATAAACGGTTGCTTTGTATGGTGATGGGAGACTGGAATAGTTGAAACTAAATTTCCTTGAACCAATGCTTCCTAGAGTCGTATTCATTGAAGCATTAGAGGTATCATATTTTGGATTGAACGTTGGCGCATTAGATACACTGATTGGTGTGCTTCCGGACTCTTTTAGGATAAAAGACTGATCAGCGTTACTGTCTTCTGGCGATCTTTGCTCTCTTTCCGAGGTTATCATGGATTTGTTTGCCTTTTGTAACAGTGCCATTACGCCCTCTATCTCAATTTCTGATAAAGGTTCATTGCCCTTTTTACTGAAAAAAGTTGCCAGCTTAGCATTAGAAACATTGGTTTCATGGGCTTCATTGTAGCGCTGTTCCTTGTTCTCAACGTCATTACTAGCTTCACCTAATACAGAAACTGCTTCAGAATGACTGAATGTAGGATCTAAAGACGCATCAGAATGGAAATATCCTCCAGGCATACTTGTAATTCTTCTGTTAAAAGTCTTATTGCATAATTTTTCATTAGCAATCTTATTTCCTGAACTTGTTCTAGTTGAGTCGTTTTGAGTAAAGAAAGTTTTGATTTTGGAGAAAAGACTTGGTTTATGGCGTGCATTGCTAATAACTTGTTTTCGATAAGGAGCCAAAGAAGTATTTGAACTAACGCTTCTTAATGATTTACGATGCATTTGTTACCGTTTAAATAATATCCTGAATTGCTTATTTGAAGTGCAAATGTAGGGTTTGTTGCTTTAATAAACTTGATATAGTGATTATACAGTGGTTATATCAAGTTTTACATTCTGAATTCGCAGAAAAAAAAGCTTCAAAAAAAAAAAAAATAAAAAAAATAACTTCTCAACAATACAATATAAACCACATAGGCATAGGGCCATAAATTGAAGTAGAAACTCCTTGAGTTAAATTTTGAGAGAAGTTTGTGAACTTTATGATGCAAAAGAAATTTAGAGGCCTTCATGTTATAGAAAAAACTATTTGGCTTAGGACTTACATATTTCGCGTCTTTCTTGCATACATTCGAAAAATTATAAGAACATAATAACTCAGTTTACTTGGAAGAAATAAGTTTGGGAAACATATTCTGGTCAATGAAAACAAATGAATACTCTGTTCATCAGAGTGCTTTTCCATGTTCTGGTGTCCTTGTTTTTATTTCCATCACAATTCTTTTATCACATACTCGTCAAATTAATATTTTAGATATCAGAAGAGGTATTCATACGAAACCAAATTAATAAGGTGTTCTACTTAGCTACTCTTTCCTCAATAATACTGTTTAATTCTATAAATTGCTGAAAAAAATAAACTACGCGCTTAGGAAAGATGTTCTGAAATATAATATATTTTTATATCTTCGGAAAGCAAAAACTGTAATTTTAAGAACATTATTTTCTTTTTAAATAAAAAAATATATATAAATTATTTTATTTTAAAAAGATTATATATAAAATATATCATGTGACTTAAATATCATTTTCACAAAAGATTGCTTTCAATTATTCAGAATTTATTATGGCATACATAATAATGGCGTACAAATTTTTGATATACTACCAATTTTATGAATGGTATTTCACCTATTAAAGTATTTTTTTCGCCTTTCTTTTATTTTCATTATGATATGGTTTTTCTCTATTTTTGGGAAAGGGCGCTTTAAATTGCGAATTTGAAATAAACAATCAATCACGTAAGGTGATTTCTAGGTAAAGCAGAAAAAGGAAGAGGCAAGTTTATTGGAGCGAACCAGGTGGAGTAACTATGGCTTTGACGATTTATCCTGATGAATTGGTTAAAATTGTGGCTGATGAAATTGCCTCAAATAAGGGAAGTATGTCTATGTCTCATTTTTTTTGCAGTCTTTCTCTCGTGAGGAATGTTCTATTTTGTAAGAGATCTTTTACTAACTACTTACCAAAGAAATCACATTGAACCAGTTATGGGATATAACTCGAAAATATTTTGATTTGTCAAATGATAAGGTTAAACAATTTGTGCTCTCGTGCGTGATTTTGAAAAAGGGCATCGAAGTGTATTGTGATGACGTTATAATGAATGAAAAAAAGGTGACAGATATTATAGATGATGTTGGTCACTCATACTCAGTCGGTATTACTGAGGATAGCCTTTGGATACTATTAACTGGATATCCCAAAAAGGAATCAACAATCGGGAATTCAGCTTTTGAACTTCTTCTTGAAGTTGCCAAAGCAGGAGGGAAAGGGATCAACACAATGGATCTGGCCCATGTGACTGGTCAAGATCCTAGAAGTGTGACAGGACGTATCAAAAAAATAAACCACTTGTTAACGAGCTCGCAATTGATTTACAAAGGGCATGTTGTGAAACTATTAAAGCTTAAACGATATAGTCATGACGGGGCCGATAATAATCCCTATATTAACATCAGAGACCATTTAGCAACAATCGTTGAAGTAGTAAAACGGTCTAAAAATGGTATTCGTCAGATAATTGATTTGAAACGTGAATTGAAGTTTGATAAAGAGAAAAGACTCTCTAAAGCCTTTATTGCAGCGATTGCATGGCTGGATGAAAAAGAATACTTAAAGAAAGTGCTTGTGGTGTCGCCAAAAAATCCTGCTGTTAAAATCAGATGTGTGAAATACATGAAAGACGTTCCAGATTCTAAAGGCTCACCTACGTTTGAGTATGATAGTAATAGTGCTGATGAGGATTCTGTATTAGACAACAAGGCAAGTTTGGAAGATGAAGACTCTGTTGAAGGTTTGGATAATTTCAATGCAACTGATCTATTGCAAAATCAAGGCCTTGTCGTTGAAGACAAAGAAAATGCTGTGAAGAATAAAGTCCTTCTTAATCGATTCTATCCATTGCAAAATCAGACTTACGATATTGCAGATAAGTCCGGTCTCAAAGGAATTTCAACTATGGATGTTGTTAATCGAGTAACAGGAAAGGAATTCCAGCGAGCTTTTACAAAATCAAGCGAGTACTATTTAGAAAGTCTAGATAAACAAAAAGACAATATAGGCGGGTATAGACTTTTCCGCATATACGATTTTGAGGGAAAGAAAAAGTTCTTTAGGCTATTCACAGCTCACAACTTTCAAAAGTTGACAAATGCAGAAGATCAAATATCTGTTACAGAAGGATTTGATGAACCAGGCAAATCACATACCGATTTGAAAACTCTTAACGAGAAAAATTTCGTGGCTCTCAATAATACTGTTAGATTCACAAAGGACAGTGATGGCCATGATATATTTTTCTGGCACGGTGATTTGAAAATTCCGCTGAATTCGAAGAAAACTCCGAACAATAAAAAGCGGAAGAGGCAGACTAGAAACACTACTGATAATTCTGTGACGGTGAACAATGTCTCAACTCCAAAAAGGATTAAGCTCGAGCAACATGTTAGTACTGTGCAGGAGATAAAAGCTACAGAAGACAGCCCAATTTCAAACAGAAGTGGCACTGTCAAAGGTAAGGTAGTTAACTTTGGTGGTTTTTCGGCCCGTTCTTTGCGTTCGTTACAAAGGCAGAGAGCAATCTTGAATGTTATGAATAAAATCGGTGGTGTAGCATACTTGAGGGAACAATTCTATGATGTTGTTTCCAAGTTTATGGGCTCTGCAACAACATTGGATAAAAAGACTGTTCGGGGAGATGTTGACTTGATGGTAGAAAATCAAAAATTAGGAGCAAGAACAGAGCCTGCGTCAGGAAGAAAGATCATTTTTTTGCCCAGCATTGGAGAGGACGTTATTCAAACATACATTTTGAAAGAGAAAGATAGCAAGAAAGCAACCTATACCGATGTTATACATGATACGGATATATACTTTTTTGACCAAACGGAAAGAAATAGATTTCATAGAGGGAAGAAATCTGTTGAAAGAATTCGTAAGTTTCAGAACCACCAAAAAAATGCAAAGACTAAAACTTCAGAACGGGTGAGCTCTAAGAAAAACACATTAGTCGGTGTATCAGACGGAATCATTAAAAGCAGAGACAAAAAAACATCTGCGAGTAGAGCGCCGGTGGTTGTTGAAAATGATAAAGGAAGTAAGACAATCTATCATGCTGGTACTAAAGAAGGTGTTCAAGCCTTAATCAGAGCTGTTGTCATCACTAAAAGTATCAGAAACGAAATTGTGTGGAATGAAATAACAAAGTTGTTTCCTAATAACTCTTTAGATAATCTAAAAAAGAAGTGGACAGCACGCCGAGTTAGAATGGGCCATAGTGGCTGGAGGGCATATATAGATAAGTGGAAAAAAATGCTTGTCCTAGCTATCAAAGCTGAAAGAATCTCATTGAAGGATGTTGAAGAACTAGATCTCCCTAAATTGCTCGACATTTGGACGTCATTTGATGAGAAAGAAATAAAGAAATCATTATATCTTTATAAGAACTATGAGGAGAATAGGAAAAGACTCACTCTTATTCGTGACGATACATTGGTACAGTCTAACAATGATCTGGCTATGTCTTCAATGATTCAAAGAGAGATTTCTTCACTAAAGAAGACTTACACTAGAAGGGTTTCCAGTTTTACTAAAGACTCAGGGAAGATTCAAAGCGACGATTATATCCGTACAGTGATTCGGTCGATTCTAATTGAAAACTCTTCGATTACTCGAAATGAAATAGAGGCATTGAAGAATGTAGGAAAAGAGTCAATAGATAATGTTATTATGGATATGGCTAGAGAGAAGCAAGTTTATCTGCATGGTGCAAAACTTGAATGTACTGACACACTACTAGACATTTTGAAAAGTAAAGGAAACTACAAAGACTTCGAAATTGCTTTTCAATATAGAACTAAGATTAATGAGCTATTGGAGGTTGGAAACGCCATTGTTATTAACCAAGAACCATCCGACATATCTTCATGGGTATTAGTTGATTTGGTTTCTTCTGAGTTATTGAGCATGAATATAATACCAATGATGAGAAACGTTCGGCCATTGACTTATACTTCAAGAAGATTTGAAATAAGAACCCTAACTCCACCTTTAATTATATATTCCAAATTGCAATCAAAATTGAACAAGCCAAAACAATCTGCTGTCCATATTCCGCTTGGAAAGCCCTTTTCCCGTTTGTGGGTTGATGGATATGGTTCCATTAGACCAAATATATGGAAGCAAGTAGTTACTATGGTCGTCAATGAAATACAATTTCATCCAGGAATAACCCTGAGCAGGTTGCAATTTAAATGCCGTGAAGTACTTTCGCTCCAAGAAATTTCTGAAATATGCAAGTGGCTCCTAGAAAGACAAGTTTTAATGAATATGGGCTTTAGTGGTTTCTGGGTTAACCATAACTGGTATTCTCTGTTTGAGTTTACGTAACTAAAATAAAGTCATGTAATTTTACTTTTATGTAAGGAAAACTGCATTAAATAAAAAAAGTATATCACTTTGGGTTAGATTCTGTTTGACAAATTAAACAAAAGTATTCGTTGGGCCTTTGGGCCAGATTTTCGAGACAAGTCTGGTGAAAGCCATGGTGACATTTGAATATCACAAGAGGGGTCTTGAGATCTACGCTAATCATATCTTGGTTACGCTGTACATTCTCCCAAACCAGGAAAAGTAACGGGTCTAGACCAGCTCCCCATATTTTTTTCCCGCAGACTTCACAGTCTTCGGTGTGTATAGACCATCCTTCGCTCAAAAATTTCCTATAAAGTTGGACTAGATCTTGTGAGGAATCCTCTATTATTTTCTGAATTAATCCAGAAAGTGATCTTTCCAATTTGTAAGTAGTGAAAACATTCAGTAGTAATTGTTTCAAATCCTGGACCCTCATCAAAATGACGTCTTGATGCTCAAGAACAGAAGACATTATTTCCCAGAATTCTCCACACCAATCCTTTTGAGAGGAACTTTTGGACCTAATCAATCCCAAAAATGCCTCTTGCAGTAGTTTATTACACAGACCTTTCTTTTCATTGTGTGAAGGGTAATGCCCATATAGAGTGATTAGAAATGTAATCAAAAATACCCAACACGATTTCTTTCCAGTACCAGCAGAATTACAATCATCGAAAGCTCTCCTTAAGCAATCCAAAAAGGTATTCATATTAGTTTCCCCTTCATTTAAACATTGTTCAATAGAGTTCAATAAATCCCTGACTGCAAGGTTATAATTTTGTAAGCGTTCGTGAATTACAGCAGCAGCCTCAAAGTTCAAATCTTGATTCAATAAGTCCAATACACGTAGGCTCTCAGCGTTGCTGAGATCTGTCCTGTTTAGCCACAATATCATTTCCCTTTTATTCTTGTATTTACTGCTCAACTCGATGTATAGAGTCCTCAAGCGCTTATCGACTTTATTGCTAACATTTGACAAAGAGAATAGATTATCTAGGTATTTCTGCTGAATCTCTTCATTCTTTACTTTCAAGATTTCTTGGTGAAGACTAATATCGAAATTAGAGAATATTATCACGCATTTCTGAATGCCAATCTTTGAAAGAAGAAGTTCAAAGTTCATTTCGATAATTTCAGTAACTTTGCTACATTCCAAACTTCCGGGTGGGCAATTTTTCAGTATATACTCAGTTAGGGATACAATATCAGTGTTATACTCTTTTTCGACATTTTTTGTTTCTAAAAGTAGTGAAAGCGCATTGGAGTACTTGTTCTCATTTTTATAAATGTGGAAGAGAACTTTATTGAACTTTTTTTCCTTTAATTCAAGTATGAAATTTTCGGTAGTTTTCGAATGGTAATAAGGCAGAAGTGACTCTAGGGCTATTTGAGAAATATCATATATACCTTCAACCTTGGAGGAGCATATGGTACAAACAACGCAATCTAGCGCTTGATTAGATACCTTAATGAATTGAGGATACTTTGATACACTAGTTGCAATGAAAATTGCAACAAGTACCCTGATGTCATTACAATGTTCCGTGGATTTCATAATATCCAATAACAGGTCAATAATATATTGCCTACTGATTGATTCAGGTTCTCCATTTAATGTTACCATATCATTGTCATCGTTGAATAGAGATGCTTCGAACACTTCATTAAGCATAGCTAAAAATCTGTTAGGATTAGATTTCAATAAAAGGTTAAAGTAAGGAAAAGCGAGCTCTTCTTCGGGATCATCACATATGTAAAGTTTATGGTCACTGTTCATTGGCCATTTTATAGAATAACCGCTGAAAATAAAAGCGGATAGTTCTCTTTGAACTTCAATGCATTTAGAACTGGGTGATAAGGGTAGGTTCTGTGGATACTGTCTACCAGTAAGAATATACGTTAGGTAATCAAATATAGTCGTTTCAGAGGGTGCTTGGGGACCATTGAAAATGATACATTTTTCACTTTGGTTAGAAATTCTGTATATCAAGTCTACCAGCGGGGTTTGGTAGTCATCAAAAACCTTGTTCCAAATGTATATTAATAAGTCAGACAGATTATAATGTTGGCATAATTTGACTGCAAGATCAACATCTAGTGTAATGGGATCTAACATAATAATTAAGTCTTCGATTACTTTTAAATCCTCCTCCTTAGCATAGTAATCAATTATGGACTTGAAAAGGACTGGGGAAATTGACGTAACAGATCCTTGTGCAACAATGTTTGCCACAACTTCAAAGTATACTGCATTGTCTTTGGACTCAAAGAATTCCAGTCCTTGCTCCAGGAAGACCTCCAGAGGAGGAAGCGTGCCTGAGTTCTTGGAAAATCGCTGAAAAACACGAACCACAACCATTAATAGTTGGTAAACCCTATCGTAGTCTGCACTATCTTTTTTTATAAGAAACCTTAGAGCAGCCAAAGACAAATTATAAAATGGCTCCATAAGCTGTTTAGCCCTTTCTTCCTTATCATCGTATAATTTCAACAGATTTGACAATGGGCAATAAGGTTGCAGAAGAGATTCGATAAACTCCAATGCGCCTAAGTAATCACCTTTTAATATATGTCTTAAAGTAATATCTGACCAGGAAACAAATTTACCGATTTTGAATGCGTAGTTTGTTAACAAGTAAAAACTTCTTCTGCATATTACAAAATATTTATTAGGTGGGATCATTAAATCGTGAATCAAAAAGTCCAGTCTCAAAAGGATTTTGAACTCATGTTGAGGATCCAATACCAAAAATTGATGGGATATTGTTAAAACACCTAGTAGGAGCTGATCAATCCATTGAATAGATAATATAGATTCGGCAAATTCAGATGAATGTGTAGCGGATTGAACATTGAGGTCAGATAAAGACAGGGAAATAATGGAAATTTTGTTGTTTACAGAATAAGCAACCATGGAACAGTTCTGAGTCCACGAAATCGAACTATTCACCACAAGGGAGTTTCGTATTGAAGGTTCAATAGTTTCCTGGAAAATCAAAGAAACATGTGGAGATAATGAAATAAGGGCAAAATGAGTAGTAGTAAGTACGCTCAACAAATTAGTGGATATTTTCTCCTGTGATATTAAGGGAGACAACTTTGATCTTATCAGTTTCTCATTAAATGAATTCACATTTAAGATTTTTTTGGAATTATAAACCAATTGCCAAAAACCTCTTCTGTAGCCGTTATAGAGTGATACTTTACCTGTTCTATCGCTAACAATTAGGGCTGTATGTCGAGCGCCAAAAAAGTCTAATCCTGTAACTTCCTTGTTTAGATGGTCATCGATATGTAGGATTGCCGGTAAGGCGGGCGTTGGGGACATACCATTTGTTGGTTCAGAAGCGGTTTTTACTCTATATCCTACGTTCAAATTCCATAAGCATATATTTCCACTTTCATATGAAGCAGCTACATGGGTGCCATCCGAACATATCACGATCGATTTCACTGAGCTTCTTATTGAGTGAGCTGAAGGGTCCTCGAATAGGGTCGGCACTAGGATTGTTTGCAAATGCTCGTTATAATTGAAAATGAGTACGTATCCCTTGGAAGTGCCCATCAGAAAATACGTCGTCGTCGGATACAAACACGTGGGCCCTCCATAGGCACCTAAAATCGAATATACGTGAGTTAAAGTTGTCCATGAGATTATAGATCCGGAACCTTGCGACACTGCAGTAGCTACCCCTTTAGAACTATCATCGTTTGGTCGTGATGTCGCATATGAAGGATTGGATGCCAATTTTTCGCTCAATTGGGTGTAAGATCTGAATTTTAAAAAAGTCTTTTGAGTGTCATTGTTAGCCGTATCGATGCTAGATCTGCTATCGTGATCAAGACCATTTTGCTCCATTCTATATATATGTCGTGTGATAATGGTAGATTTTTAGGCTGTGTTTATTGAAACCCTGTATCTACTATTGATAACTGTGCTTATTTACACAGATATATCATTGTAAGAAGGTTCCCTTTTTTTTTCTTCAAGAAACTTACGTTATAATTATATCTTTCTCATTTGCCATATTAAGCTACGAATAATGAATTTTTCCTTTTCTTTTAACCGCGAAAATGCTACCTACAAGAACTCCTTACACCGCACTTTTTTGCCAAGCTAATATAGCTCATATAAAATTAGAATATGAAGATATTACTAGATAGATGGCATGAATATTCCCGGAATAAATTCATTTAATAAACACGATTTCTTATATAGTGGTTACACAAATTAGTAATAATGTTTCTCGTGCAGTAGAAAAATATATCATTCAAAATTCCTTCTGTTTTCTTTAGCCTAAAACCTAAGTTATTTCGTTTTCTTTTTTCATTTATTTTGTTAATCTTTACAATGTTGTTGTTGTCGTTTTTGTCGATGTTAATTATAAAAAGTTTATAGAAAAAGCTTCTTATAATTTTTGCATAGCAGCAATATCGGTAGATTGGACGTGGTCTTCGTCTTCTTCAATGCTTTGTTGCAAGTCATCCAGGGAAACCTTGTCATCTTCGACAACACAGTTAATTTGCAACTTCTTGATACCGAAACCAATTGGGATGAATTGGTGAGCACCCCAGTTCAAACCATCCATTTCGATACCCTTGACGAAAGCAACCATTTCTTCCAAATTAGTTTCATCATCCCATGGCTTGACATCAATAGTGACAATGGACTTAGCAGCTGGCTTAGCTGGCTTGGCAGCCTTCTTAGCGTTGTATGCGGCGATTCTTTCAGCCTTCAACTTTTCAGCTTCTGCATCAGCTTCTTCATCGTCGGAACCGAATAAATCGACGTCATCATCATCTTCTTCTTCAGCAACGGCAGCTGGGAAAGATTCGAATTCATCGGCCTTGGAAGCAATGTGGTTGAACCATCTGGAGAATTCTGGGTAAGCAGATTGGAAAGCCTTGAAGACAGTGACGTCAGCTTGAGAAGCAGCAGTACTATTTCAAAAAAGAGAAAAGAAACATTTTGCTTGTTAGTAATGTGCGCTTTTTTTCCATTGCAATATAACCTTAAAGACTCTGCCTATCTTTCTCTAGAGGAAAAGGGAGAATAACGGATAACAAATAATGACACTCTGTTTTGTGCTATCGTCAGACACTGTGATAGTCAACCACATTTCTTTTGTCACTCATATCGGGGGTCTTACTTCCCATCATAAACACGGACCAAAGAATTAAATTCATCATTCACATAAGCGAAAAAACGTAATCATTATTAACTATCATCCCTTTACATGGCATCACAGGAAAAGAAGAAAAAGAAAAAACAATAATCTATAAACAAAAATAAATCGGAACATACCCTTCAATGTATGACTTGTCAGCCAGAGAAGCGTTTAGTTGTTTCAAAGTTTCAATCTTGGAGAAATCGGTGGATGCCATTATGTTTGTGTATATTCGGTTGGGCTCTTCAGTGCTGAAAGGTAGAATAAAACAAAGAAAGAGATAAGAAGTGGAAGAAGAAAAATGTGCGACTAAATATAGTGGATAACCTTAAACTATTTATTCAGAGGCGACAATGTGAAAAATTTTTTCTTCAAAGGTTCGGTTGTCGACAAATTATTGCGTTGTACTTTGATCTCTACTGCGTTTCTTCACCTGCAGGTTCTGAGCCCTAAGAAAAAAAAATCTTTGGTGAAAAATGGCAGATGAAAAAAAACCAGAAAAAGAAATAAAACGCGTACGTGTGGTGTGTGGATGATATACTATCACTATCAACGATGTTTTTCATTCCTGGGAGACGTTTCTTGCCAATATTCTAGAATGTTCTAGAAGGAAAATGACAGAGAACATTTTGGAGATGTAATTAGCGTTCTTCTCCAGATTTTGGTTGAGAAAGTAATAAATCATTCTTTTTCTAGAACGTTCCATCGGCGGCAAAAGGGAGAAAAAGAACCCAAAAAGAAGGGGGCCATTTAGATTAGCTGATCGTTTCGAGGACGTCAAGGTTATATAAGGGGTAGGTCAATGTTGTCTTCGAGAATAGATTGAGTTGTGGTTTCGTATCTCTACTCATGTATTAATTTCTTTCTTTCCTCATTTGTAAGATTAGTACATCAGAAGAAAAGTAATCAAGTATTACAAGAAAATAAGAATATAAATAAACAATAGAAAAATATGTCAAAAGCTGTCGGTATTGATTTGGGTACAACGTACTCATGTGTTGCTCATTTTTCCAATGATCGTGTAGATATTATTGCCAACGATCAAGGTAACAGGACCACGCCATCTTTCGTCGCGTTCACTGATACTGAAAGATTGATTGGTGATGCTGCTAAGAACCAAGCTGCTATGAATCCTTCAAACACTGTTTTCGACGCTAAGCGTTTGATCGGTAGAAACTTTAACGACCCGGAAGTGCAAGGTGATATGAAGCATTTCCCATTCAAGCTGATTGACGTTGACGGTAAGCCACAAATTCAAGTTGAATTTAAAGGTGAGACTAAGAACTTCACTCCAGAACAAATTTCATCTATGGTTTTGGGTAAGATGAAGGAAACTGCTGAATCTTACTTGGGTGCTAAGGTCAACGATGCTGTTGTCACTGTGCCAGCTTACTTCAACGATTCTCAAAGACAAGCTACCAAGGATGCCGGTACTATTGCTGGTTTGAATGTCCTGCGTATCATTAACGAACCTACTGCTGCCGCTATTGCTTATGGTTTGGACAAGAAGGGTAAGGAAGAACATGTCTTGATTTTTGATCTAGGTGGTGGTACTTTCGATGTGTCCTTGTTGTCCATTGAAGACGGTATCTTCGAAGTTAAGGCTACCGCTGGTGACACCCATTTAGGTGGTGAAGATTTTGACAACAGATTGGTCAACCACTTCATCCAAGAATTCAAGAGAAAGAACAAGAAGGACTTGTCCACCAACCAAAGAGCTTTGAGAAGACTAAGAACCGCTTGTGAAAGAGCTAAGAGAACTTTGTCTTCTTCCGCTCAAACCTCAGTTGAAATCGACTCTTTGTTCGAAGGTGTCGATTTCTACACTTCCATCACAAGAGCCAGATTCGAAGAATTATGTGCTGACTTATTCAGATCTACTTTGGATCCAGTCGAAAAAGTCTTGAGAGATGCTAAGCTAGACAAGTCTCAAGTTGATGAAATTGTCTTGGTCGGTGGTTCTACTAGAATTCCAAAGGTCCAAAAGTTGGTCACTGACTACTTTAACGGTAAGGAGCCAAACAGATCTATCAACCCAGATGAAGCTGTTGCTTACGGTGCTGCTGTCCAAGCTGCTATTTTAACTGGTGATGAATCGTCCAAGACTCAAGATCTATTGTTATTGGATGTCGCTCCATTATCCTTGGGTATTGAAACTGCAGGTGGTGTCATGACTAAGTTGATTCCAAGAAACTCTACCATTCCAACCAAGAAGTCCGAAATCTTCTCTACTTATGCTGATAACCAACCGGGTGTCCTGATTCAAGTCTTTGAAGGTGAAAGAGCTAAAACCAAGGACAACAACTTGTTAGGTAAGTTCGAATTGAGCGGTATTCCACCAGCTCCAAGAGGTGTTCCACAAATTGAGGTCACCTTCGATGTTGATTCCAACGGTATTTTGAATGTTTCTGCTGTTGAAAAGGGTACTGGTAAGTCCAACAAGATTACCATTACCAACGACAAGGGTAGATTATCCAAGGAAGATATCGAAAAAATGGTTGCTGAAGCTGAAAAATTTAAGGAAGAAGATGAAAAGGAGTCTGAAAGAATTGCTTCCAAGAACCAATTGGAATCTATTGCTTACTCTTTGAAGAACACCATTTCTGAAGCTGGTGATAAATTGGAACAAGCTGACAAGGATGCTGTTTCCAAGAAGGCTGAAGAAACCATCTCTTGGTTAGACAGCAATACCACTGCTACCAAGGAAGAATTCGATGACAAGTTGAAGGAATTGCAAGACATTGCCAACCCAATCATGTCTAAGTTGTACCAAGCCGGTGGTGCTCCCGGTGGTGCCCCAGGAGCTGCTCCAGGAGCTGCTCCAGGTGGTTTCCCAGGCGGTGCTCCTCCAGCTCCGGAAGCTGAGGGTCCAACTGTTGAAGAAGTTGATTAAACAACTTCTCTGGGCGATTGATAATAACGAAAATGTCTTTTAATGAACTGGGTATAATGAGGAATTTTCCGAACATTTTTATTATATAAATATATACATGTAACATATATTCTATACGCTATAGAGAAAGGAAATTTTTCGAGTTAAAAAGAATGGAAAGGATGAAGAAAGAAAGGCTGTATGTATTCTTTTTGATGTGTGGGTAGAAGTGGCACGGTTGTAATAAGTCCTGTCCATGTAAATTGATAAAAAAACGGGGCGAGCTGGGAATTGAACCCAGGGCCTCTCGCATGCTTTGTCTCCCTGTTTAATCAAGAAGTCTCCCAAAGCGAGAATCATACCACTAGACCACACGCCCGTATTATTTGATGTTTTCATTAGTTAGTATTTTGACCACTTGATGGTTTTTCTTTTGAATTATACTTACTATCATTTATAGCTGATCTGTGTTAAACCTTGATTTCCTCCTATTCTATTCTATTTAGCTGAATTTTAGACTATTAAAGCTTTGTTACTACTCCATTGAGGTTTCAAAGAGATTCGTAGCGATGCAATTGAGATTTTTTAAGAAGGCCGCTCTGTAAAATCATACGTAATCTGCTAAATATTGCAATAAGAACAGACTATCATCGATTGATTAGTAATCATATTACTAGTATATTATCATATACGGTGTTAGAAGATGACATAAGTTATGAGAAGCTGTCATCGAAATAAGTGGAAGCTGAAATGCAAGGATTGATAATGTAATAAGATAATGAATAACAACATATAAAACGATGATAATAATGTTTATAGAATTGTGTAGAATTGCAGATTCCCTTTTATGGATTCCTAAATTCCCGAGGAGAACTTCTAGTATATTCTCTATACCAAATAATATTGCCTTTATCAACAATGGAATCCCAACAAGCATCTCAAAATTTACCCAAATCTCACAAATAGTTATCAGGATGCCTGAACCTCATACATATCTAACCCACCGTTTGTCTCGAGACGGTGACAATAAAGCCTTTAGCCAAAATTTTTAAGTTCTATGATATTAGTGTCCACTGTACTTAATAATAATGTCCTGCTTTATTTCAATTATTTTCAGCGACGTGTCCCGAAACACGAAAACTACATTTTGCCAAAACTTGCACTAGCTAAAATGAAAAAGTAATGGAATCTTCAGTATTGTGATCGATTAACCTTAGGGATCGACACCGCCAATTCTGTATCAACTGATTAAGCTAGGATAAGACCACCAGTGGGGCCCATTCATTGAAAAAGAAAACTATGATTAAATCTACAATCGCTCTACCCTCTTTCTTCATTGTTCTCATTTTGACGTTGGCGAATTTAGTGTCTGCATCTTCCAATTATGCGCCAGTTGCTATCACTTTACCAGCATTCAGCAAAGAATGTCTATACTACGACATGGCTACTGAGGATGATTCCTTAGCCGTGGGTTACCAAGTTCTAACCGGTGGTAACTTTGAGATTGATTTTGACATTACTGCTCCTGATGGATCTGTAATTACTAGTGAAAAACAAAAGAAATATTCCGATTTCTTGTTGAAATCATTTGGGGTGGGGAAATACACCTTTTGCTTTTCCAATAACTACGGTACGGCATTGAAAAAGGTAGAAGTTACCTTAGAAAAGGAGAAAACTTTAACTGAAGAAGCTGAAACTGAAGTTAACAATGATGATATTATCGCCAATAACGCTGTGGAGGAAATCGATAGGAACTTAAACAAAATTACAAAGGCTTTGAACTATTTGAGAGCTAGAGAATGGAGAAATATGTCCACTGTTAACTCGACCGAATCAAGGTTGACCTGGTTATCTATATTGATCATGATCATCATTGCCATTATAAGTGTTGCCCAGGTTCTACTTATTCAATTCCTCTTTACTGGTCGCCAAAAGAATTATGTTTAAGGACTTTTTGAATCTACAAAGATTATATATCCGTAAAAAATAGAACACGATCAATTTTTATTTAAAATGACTATTTCCCTCTTCCATAACCGTATGTAAAATTGCTGTATAGGATAGACGAAATACCAAAACTAAAAACATAAAACTAACAGGCATAACCCTTACTCAAATCTGATCATTTAACTTGCTCATTTATTGGCGTTCAAGCTTGATAGTATGAAACTCATCGTAAAGAACACTTTAAAACCCATATACTCCGTACCTAATAACCCATCAATAAGCAGTTTTTTCAGATCTACATCTCTCAAAACAATGACAGACTTAATATTTTTTAAATTGATACGAATCCAACCCTTATACCGCAACCATTCACAAATTAGCATACTTGTAATACCAACATACATGAACAAGATGGATATCTTAGCCACCGTAACCCCTAAAATAACACCAAATAAAGATCCCAGGAACATTTGCTTGTGACTGCTTACTTTGTTCCTTCTTTCCTCCGCAATGCTTGCTGTGTTTCCCACTTTTGATTCCAAGGATCCTTGAACGCCATATCGTTTCATAGCTCCACCCACAGAATCGTTGAATATCAACCTGGAAGGTTGAAAATTCAGTAGGAAGAGCCCACCAGCAGCTACACTAGCACCTGCTAACCCGATAGAGCGGGTTAAGGGCTTTGTCAGCTTAATGCTACCCTTTGACTTCCATAAGGGGACGTTCTTAAACATGTACTTCCCTACATTCAAATTACGAAACACCAATCGTTGCATATTAAAAGCTAAACTCATTCTTATACACGTATTATGCCAAGGCTTTCCTTCTTATCTCTTCACCCTATGCCGGGATGTATTATAAGGTTCTCTGTTTGGGCGATCTCAACAACCCTTAGGTTTTCTAACACCTGTTGGAAAACTTAAATATAAAGTCAGAAATGACGGATTTGTAAAATTTCACAACACAATAGTTTCACTTCCAATAATATTTAAAGTATAATCTATACGTGGATACAACTTTATATAGGTAATTATAGCCCCTTATCCGGGATAAGTAACTTCCCAACTCTTTCATTCTAATTTAGGTCGGAGTTCATGCGCTTGTTTGCGTCTTCTTGCTCCTTCCCTAGCCCAGAACTCATCTCTATAAATTTCCCATCCTTCTCTAATTTCTGCACTAAATGCTCTGGGATTAAGCACCAATTTCACATCTACAGCACCGATTCTCGGTTGAGATTGTATCGTGACACTTTTCCAAAATTTCACGATGGTATTATCGTCTTTAAGCCACAGAAATTTTTTCAGACAGTAAATATTACTATAAGCAATTGATCGACTCACGAACCTTACGGAATCTGTATATTTTTCATCCCACGTAGACTGGACTTTAACTAACCTCACATTAAACTGCCTAATCCCCTTATTAGTAGAGGTGAAAAATCTTCTTGGAATGACAATGGTTCTTCTATATTGCCCACTAATATGAAATAGAACTACAGTTATAGAAATAAAAGAAAGAGTGAACTGCAGAATAACTCTGTGGAAGCCCTTAACACAATCTGTAGTGAAATATAATTCGTAGAAGGTAAACGCACCTACACCGGCCATAGATGCTAGAAACAAAGTAAATTGCCACTTCAATATTTTTTGTTCACGAGCTTGGCGTCTTAAGTCATCCTCCAGTATTAGTAAGTTTCTAAAAATCATCGATGCTGGGGAGATATTACTGGAGTTCCGTATATTCTTCGCACTAGATGTCTTGCTTCCAGAACGCTTACGAGGCCCGGATACTACACTACCACTATCATCCTGGACATAATTTTCTACATCACCTATACTCTCTGGCTCCATGACCTCCTTTCTTTAGTTTTCCACGGTCTCTCTTCGTTTATGCCTAATCAGTAGATTCTCGCTCAATTTCGCAACTTTTCTTTTAAGAATACTTATTAATTAAATTTGGTTTCAACTTTGTTGTTGAGTGAGAAAATAAAGTAGATACACATTAATAAAAGATTGAGGAGACAAAGCAGGCATCGATGCTGCCCTACATGGACCAAGTACTTAGAGCGTTCTATCAAAGCACCCATTGGAGCACACAAAATAGCTACGAGGATATTACCGCCACTTCAAGAACATTATTGGATTTCCAAATTCCCTCAGCAATTCACCTGCAGATTTCCAATAGGTCTACCCCCAATACATTCAATTCTTTAGACTTCTCTACAAGGTTGAGAATAAATGGTTCTCTAAGTTATTTATATTCTGATGCGCAGCAATTGGATAATTTTATGCGTAACTCTACAGATATCCCATTACAAGATGCTACTGAGACATATAGGCAATTACAGCCAAATCTTAACTTTTACAGTAGCAACAGTGCAAACGGACTGAATACTGACGAAAGTTTGCTCGAGAATAACAAGAAATTGTCTCATGATTTGAAATTTGCCAAGAAATCTCTTTATTATGGTAGAATGTACTATCCAAGTTCTGATTTGGAGGCAATGATAATAAAACGACTAAATCCACAAACACAGCTCATGATTAAGGGTGTAAGCAGTTTCAAGGAGAACTTAAACGTTTTGACGTGTTATTTTCAAAAATATTCTCATCGAAATTTACAAGAGTGGATATTTTCCACCAGCGATTTATTATGTGGATACAGAATATTACACAATTTCCTTACCACGCCATCCAAATTCAACACTTCACTATACAACAATTCTTCATTGTCCCTTGGTGCTGAATTTTGGTTAGGGTTGGTCAGTTTAAGTCCTGGTTGTTCTACAACTTTAAGATATTACACACATTCCACGAACACGGGGCGGCCACTAACCTTGACATTATCTTGGAATCCATTGTTTGGTCATATATCTTCCACATATTCGGCCAAGACAGGGACAAACTCCACTTTTTGTGCGAAGTATGATTTTAACCTTTATTCAATTGAATCAAATCTTTCGTTCGGGTGCGAATTTTGGCAAAAAAAGCATCATATGGCGATCAATGGTAATAATAATGATAAATTAGAGCCAGTATCTCACGAATTGGTAGATGTGAATCCGAATAAGAAAACAACTAAACTGCTGCATGAAAGTGTACCGAATCTGAAGTCAATTGATGACGATCATGATTCTTCGTTAGATATACCTGATCATAAACAGAAGCTACTAAATGACTTGACTTATGCATTCTCATCATCGCTAAGAAAGATAGACGAAGAAAGATCCACTATCGAAAAGTTCGATAACAAAATAAATAGTTCCATTTTTACCAGTGTTTGGAAGCTAAGCACGTCATTACGTGATAAGACTTTGAAGCTGTTATGGGAAGGGAAATGGAGGGGTTTTTTGATATCTGCAGGGACAGAACTGGTTTTCACTAAAAGCTCTCAAAGAACTTTATCCAATGATGAAAAGAATGATGACGCGATATCGATATCAGCAGTGGATGTAGAAAATAGTAATATACCGGTTTTCCCTACGAAGTTTGGAATACAGTTCCAATACTCCACATGATAAATAATACGAAAAAAAGATAAGGTTTTAATATACAAGTAGAGAAAGTAAATAGTACAACGTGTATAATCACAATGGCATCATAGAAGGATTAAAAACACGAAGCGCTACCTTTTGTGCCTTTTGCTTCTCATGGTATGTTCCCACTCAATCAATTCGAAACGCAAACTTTCGCTCAAAGCTTCATCGTCGTATCCATCCAACTGGTACCATAGATTATAACCAGATAATCTGGTACCGATTTGTAGGATTTTTTCCATCTCTTTGGCAACTTCTTCCATGGGAGAGACACTGTTCTGAATGATTTGGTTGAACCTTTTGTGGATACCCGATAACTTCATTGTCATCGGGGTGTAAAGTGGGGTGGGACAATCGTCTTCAAAGAGGGGGTTAAAGTATGGTTCATTTCCCACATCGGAGTCTTGCTTAATATCTTCTTCGTGTGACTTTCCATCGGCTTTCAGTTTTGCCTTCAATTTTTTTGTTTTGAACTTCTCGATTTCCTTAGAATTGTGTATGACGATCCAAGATATGACGATCTCGCCCGTATCCTCCAGAAATTCTACTATGGACTTTTTGGGTAAATAGTACCTCGAATGGGTGAATTCCAAATACTCTAGAACAATCTCTGCATTTTGGACGTATTTTTGTTGAAATGCAGTTAATTGCATGTCTTTATCCTCTTTCACTGCATTTTTTCTTCTTTTCCTTTTAGGTACCTTAGGATCATCCTCTTTCTTTTGCGAATCTTCTACTTTCACGTCCTTTTCTGTTTTGACATCAATTTGCACAGAATCAGCAGTTGTCTTTTCGCCCTTTGACCGTTCTTTCTCTGCATCATCCTTATTTAATTCAGGCTCTGCAGGGGCTGTGGTTTTTGAACTTTTCACCAACGTTATCGAGTTCAAGCGGTTCGCCTCCTGTACATCCTTATTTTTAAAGGACGCCGGGGCCTTTTCTGTTGCAACGAGGGGACGTTTATTTATTGGGTTCCCTTCCAGGGATCTTCTCTTGGCAATCTCAATAAATTTTTTAAATTCCTCCAATTGATCATTATTGGCTAGACCTTTAGCCACAGTTTCCATCAAAGTATTTAGTTTTGGGTCTTCTTGTGCCATCAGATTCAAATTCATTATCATTCTTGGGTCATGCATCGTGGAGGAAGGGGAACCTTGTTTATTTTTGTTTTGCTCTTTTAGTTTTTTCATTTCCTCCTTTTTCTTCAATTTCAGTGCCTCCTGTTCTAGTTTCTGTTTAGCCTTATTCTCTTTTTGCAATTGTAACTTTTGTTCCTTGGCTATTTTCTTCTGCAGCTGCTGCTTTTTCCTTTCCTCCATTCTCAGTCTCTTGGCCTCTGCTTCATTCTTCCTTTTCAATTCCTTTTCTTTCTTCTTCAAGTCTTGCTCCTCCTGCCACTTTTGTTCGATCTTTTCATCTTTCAGTATGAACAGCCTAACTTTAAACGTGTGAGGACCTCCGCTCATTATACAATCGCACATTTTCTGCATCTTATCTCGTATTAAGGGAATTCCACTGGACGTTGGACTTTCCATCAGAGTGGGCGTAGTCTCGTTAACGATTTTCTTGGGCCTTCGCCAGTACAGTTCAAACATCTCGCCCTGGATCCAGGTTCTTCTGGAGCTAACCAAAGAGTCATAAAGCACTCCTGAGTTTTTAATTGATTGCGGATGAGTAAGCGATGAGTTATAATTAGGCATGTCCACACTAGCAGGCAGACCCGCGACTATTTCAAACGGCCTGTTATTCGCTAACTTTACTCTGGAAGCATATTCATCATAATCATCACCAACTTCGTCGTATGCGCCATCGCTTTCCTCATCATCGTCCTCATCATCGTCTTCACGACCGCGCTTGCCTCTCCCCGATCTCGTCCTTGTCCTGGAAGCAGGCTTCTCCTCTAGAGAGGATTCTTTGGACCTGGTTCTCAACACAGCAGGCATTCTTACTTCTCTGCGACCAGCTTTACTTCTAAAGCGTTTGCATATGTTCATATATCGTTGGACATATGCATATAAGAATACATGTATGGTATATATATATATATATCAATTACAATAACTGCTTGTAAAAAAATCACGCTACACGATATAGTACAGTAATAATGGATATTCAAAATTGTATATATTTATACAAATATTTTTATAAAAGAGTTGTTTTATATCGTATTTAAAAAGTCTAGCTTGAAGGGTCCGCTATTGCGGCAACTACCGGCTAGTTGGTGGCTTGCTTCAAAGCTTGCTTGACATCTTCCAGAAGATCGTCGGTATCTTCAATACCGACGGAGATTCTGACCAAGTCGTCATACACACCAGAGGCCTCTCTGGCCTCCTTTGGAATGCCACCATGAGTCATGACAGCTGGCACTTCCAATAGAGATTCGATACCACCAAGAGACTCGGCCAATGTGAACAGTCTTGTGGATGACGCGAACTTGGAGGCGGCTTCAGCACCACCTTTGATTCTGAAAGAGATCATACCACCACCAAGGGCGTCACGGTGTTGCTTCAACACAACGTCGTAGTTAGGGTGTGTTTTCAAACCTGGGTAGTTGACAGCGACGACGTTTTCCTTGTCGGATGCCAAGAATTCTGCGATCTTGATGGCACTGAGGGCAGCTTGTCTGACACGTAGATGCAAAGTCTTCAAACCTCTGTGAGTCAACCAAGCATCGAAAGGAGATGGGATGGCACCAATGGCGTTTTGTAGGAATTGTAGACGCTCGTACAATTGCTTGTTATTGGTGGCTAGGACACCGAGCACAACATCTGAATGACCGTTGATGTACTTTGTGGCAGAGTGGACGACGATGTCTGCACCGAAGTTCAATGGGTTGGAGATGTATGGAGACAAGAAAGTGTTGTCGACAACCAAGATGACGTCTTGGCCGGCAGCGTGCTTCTTGATAAGATCTGCCACCTTTTGAATGTCGGTGACCTTCAATGTAGGGTTGGTTGGAGTTTCGATCCAAACCAACTTGGTGTTGTTCTTTAGCAGTTGTGGTAGATCGTTCAACAAGTCGTTAGTAAATGAAGTTTCCACACCGTGTGCGTTGGCCACTTTGGTGAAGTATCTGTGAGTACCACCGTAAACATCACCGATAGAGACCGCATGAGAGCCCTGAGGAAGCGATTGCAAGATTGTGGCGGTAGTGGCAGAACCAGATGAGAAAGCCAAACCGTATTGAGCATTCTCTAAAGCGGCCACAGCCTTTTCCAAGTTCTCTCTGTTAGGATTTTGAGATCTGGAGTATTCGTAAGTGCCGATAGGGTTGGCTGGAGATGATTGTTTGAAAGTGGTCGACAAAGAGATGGGTTCGATGACGGATCCGTGAACGTCAATGTGTTCACCGGCGTGGATGGCCTTAGTAGCAAATCTATCAGATTCTTGTAGAGTCATATTTTTTATATTGTGTGTGTGTATAAGAAGTGCGAATGCGTATGCGTATATATGTGCAACTCAATTGGACTTTTAACGCTCTCTCTTTCAGGAACACTCAAACACACTCAAACACAAACACACGGCACCATCATTATATCCCCAAGCATCTTATAGTTTAAATAACTGAAATATTTTTCTGTTTTCCTCGAGGATTCTTATGAAAAAAAAGTGTGGCGCCACACCAGGCGCTGGGAAAAAGTCACGTGAATGGCTTAATATTAGTAATGAAAGGTGGAATTACGTAGCGTTACAACATATTTAGGAATAACAAGAACAAGAAGCTGTGTAGAGACGGTGTGGCAGTCCCGTTGTGGCTGTCACTGGGACCATTGGCGGAAGTCGTCGTTGATTTCGGAATCTCTAAGTGGATTCAACTCAGGAGCACCCGGGAAGGAGTGGAAGTATTTGCGCAGACCTTCGAGGTCGCTGATCTCGTTATTCAGTCTCATTCGGTCCACAATGACTTCGAGTTTATCAACCGGGTTGGCTCTGTAACGGTACTCGATGCTCTCGCAAGCCAGGTCCTCTGCCACAGGCTCTCCAGGGTAGCGCAGCTGCGCTGCGCTGGCGTAGCCCGTGATGCAGCTCAGCGTCTTGTTGTCAAGCTTAATGGGGACGTGGTAGTTGATGTCTGGGATCACAACGTCCATGTCGCGCCGCTCCTTGTTGATATCGTACCATGTCTGCGTGGTTCTATTAAGCAGCCTGGCCCGCAGGTCGGTGACCTTCTTGTGGAAGTCTTGGTGGATGAACGTTCTGGTGGCGATCGTCTCGGTGTTGATGCATGACAGCTCATATTTCTGCCGCTGGTACGCCCGGTGCAGCTTGTAGTCGCGGATCGCAGCAATCTTCGAGTAGTACGCCTGCAATTCTGGATGTGAGCCTTCAAGACACATCTGCAGCTCCGTTTGCAACCGCACCAATTGGTTATCATATAGTTTCTGGCGCAATTGCGCGAACTTGTACTCGATGTCGGTGATTTCCTTCAACGCCGTCATTCTCTGTTCCTCCATCTCGATTGGCGACGGCATCACCAGCGCAGGCGGTGCCGTATGCTCGTTGTCGTTTTCATTCTCTTCTTCGTTGTTTTCCTCTTCATTATCACCTTCGTCCCCTTGTTCGTCCCTGGCATCCGCACTCTTCTCCTTGCTGTCAATTGCCTCTTCTACTTCCTCCGTCTTCCCCTCCTCCTCTTTCTCCTCGTCCTCCTTCTCGTCCTCGTCCTCCTTTGGCAGCTTGATCTTCTTGGCCTCGTCTATTTCCACCTCCCTCTCATCTTCGTGTGGCCGTTTCAAATCCTCCGCAGGCCCCTCTTGCTTCACCAGACTTGATAACTTAGGAGCATACCTCAGCTCCGCTAAACTAGCCAGCGACTTTTCCTCATCACTATCCATCTTCTCTGTTCCTGCGTCACTGGATATGCAGTATTCGGATAGATTCAAATTGTGGTTCAAATCAGTATTGAGGTCAATGTTGCTCAATACGCTCTCTTGATCAATGTCTTGTTCTTTTATCGTGGTCTGTTCGCTCTCCTGTGGTGTTTGTTGACTCATCTGCCACGATCGATGCGTCTTATCTGCTTCTGGACTTCTTCTCTAGTACTTGGCTACTACACACCTTCGAGTTTATTACTTTCAGGAAATTTTATTTTGAAAAGCACAATTTTTATCACCCGAAAGAGCAAAAAAACAGGTAAAGAGCAAGAAATAAAGGCTGAGACTTTACAATAGAACAGGAACGCACAAGACGAGACACAGGAATCACACGCACGAATAGATGCGCAAGCACACGCAGTATGGATGTGTTGAAGCTGGGTTATGAACTGGACCAGCTGTCGGATCTGGTCGAAGAAAGAACAAGACTAGTGTCGGTGTTGAACCTCGCCCCAACTTCAAATGATAACGTTGTTTTGAAACAGCAATTGAGCTCTGTACTGGAGTCGTTACAGAAATATGCCCCTGATGATACATTGATATCCCGATACAATACCATACTGGACAGAATCTGTGATACAGCGGTTGACAAGGAGTTGTACAGGTTCCGAAAGGCAGCGGTCAGTAATACTGATGAGGTATCCAAAGACTCTTTGAAAAAAGTACGGTTTAAGAGCGATGATGAGCTTACCGTCATGTATAAGGATGACGATGAACAAGACGAGGAGTTGCTGCCGGCGCCTTCCACGCATGCTCCATACAAGGATGAGCCATTGCAGTCGCAGCCACAACCGCAGCCACAGCTACAGCCGATGGTCTCCAATCAAGAACTATTTATCGACCAGCAGCAGCAGCTATTAGAGCAGGATTCTCACTTGGATACGTTGTCTCAGTCTATTGGGAGGACCCATGGCATTTCCATGGACCTCAATGATGAGATCACTTCCCAGAACGACTCGCTGCTGGTGGATTTGGAAAATCTGATCGATAATAATGGTAGGAATTTGAACAGGGCTTCTCGGTCTATGCATGGCTTTAACAATTCTAGGTTTAAGGATAACGGCAATTGCTTAATTATTCTTGTGCTGATAGTGATACTTTTGTTACTTCTACTGGTGCTGTAATATCTCTACTTTGTTCTTTTAGGTGCAAAACTAAATTCGAAATCCTAATCTCGAAGTTTGTTTTTGGCTTTTTTTTTTTCCACATTGTAACAGCTTCCTTCTTAGTAATTCATTATGTTTTTACATATACACTCTATAGTTTCAAAAGACAAAATCTGCAAAGCATTTGTAAACTGTCGTCAATGGCAATTTTAAGGAAAAGACCACTGGTAAAAGCTGAAATTTGTTCGAAGTCAGAACTCTTATCTGGGAAAAGAACTAAAATCAAGCAAGAAGAGGTCATTCCTCAACCCGTGGATATTGACTGGATCAAATCTCTGTCAAATAGGGAGTACTTCGAATGGATTGTGGTCAGAAACGGCAATGTGCCCAACAGGTGGGCCAAACCACTAGACTCCTCTATCTTCCTCACGCCGGCGTCGACAAAGATTCCGTACAAGTTTCAAGAAACATACGCTAGAATGCGGGTATTAAGGTCCAAAATTTTAGCACCTGTCGATATAATTGGTGGCTCATCCATCCCAGTAACGGTAGCTTCCAAGTGTGGTATCTCGAAAGATCAGATATCGCCGAAAGACTACAGATTGCAAGTACTGCTTGGGGTGATGCTATCATCGCAGACAAAGGATGAAGTCACCGCTATGGCAATGCTTAACATAATGCGATACTGCATAGATGAACTACATATCAAACAGGGTATGACATTAGAAGCCGTCTTACAAATCAATGAGACCAAACTAGACGAATTGATTCATTCAGTTGGATTTCACACAAGAAAGGCCAAATACATCTTGTCCAGTTGCCAGATCCTCAAGGATCAGCATTTGGGTGATGTGCCAGCTACAATAGATGAACTTTTGGCCCTACCTGGTGTGGGGCCTAAAATGGCATATTTGACGTTACAAAAGGCATGGGGTAAGATTGAAGGTATTTGCGTTGACGTTCATGTGGATAGGTTAACCAAGCTTTGGAAATGGGTAACTCCGCAAAAATGCAAGACCCCAGATCAAACAAGAATTCAGTTACAAAGTTGGCTGCCCAGGGGTCTCTGGACAGAAATAAATGGGTTACTGGTTGGGTTTGGACAAATTGTCACGAAATCGAGGAACCTTCGTGACTTGTTAAAATTCTTGCCCTCAAATGATCCAAGGAATTTCTTGGATTGGGATTTGCAGTCTGAATTATACAAGGAAATCCAGGAGAATATTATGAGTTATCCAAAATGGGTAAAATACCTCGAAGGAAAGCCTGAGTTGGTTGTGGGTACGAAGGTTAACGCTGAGCATGGAGAACAAGCAAATGAAAAAACTATGGTCAAATTAGAAGATGATATTTCTGTAAAGGTAGAAGACTAACTTTAGGGAGAAAGAAAAGAACAGGGCCCGAGTTATTATTATGTATACTTTTTATTCATTTGAGTACACATATGTGTATGTATGTATATATTTGAACTAATATCAATCTTTTAAAAGTTCTTGACATTCTGTCAAACTTTTATTAGCGAAGTATTTTACATCAACGTCTTCGTCCTGGCACAGAGTTTCCAAAGAGGGTAAAATAGTGTCCTTAATTAATGCATCATATTTGGCCTCGTCCTTAATTAAGGCCTTGACTATCACAGCGTAGGACTTGGCAACATTGAATCTAATATTTGGAACACCGTCGTCAGCTAAGTGAGAAATGAATGGTAATAGTTGTTCTGTAACGACATTTAACGATACCACGGGCACCAAAGTAGTTAGAGCCGATAATACTGTGAACCTGGAGACAAAATTTTCCAGTAATTGTAAATCAAATTTGAGAAGTCTTGAAATGATTTCATCACGACACCAATCTGAACCAAATATTTCTGTTAATTTTTTCAAATTATTCACTGCAGCTTCTCTGATGGAATAAACAGTATCCCATAACCATGAAAGACACAGGTCGCTTAACTGTTGATCAAAAAATTGCATACCTAATTGTTCTGCCAGGATAGGGATGTATTCGATTATGGCCATTCTAACTCTCCAATTCACATCCTTGGCTAATTCGGTTATGGCAGGTAACAAAGAGTCCGATAATAGTTCAATTCCTATTACGTCATTGACGACTTTCAAGCTAGCAATGATGTTTAAACGAACATCGGGAAACTCATCTCTCAGCATATTCAGTAAAATCGGAAGAAAACTGTTGATCACTTGGTCTTTATTCAATAGCAATACAATGTTTGTGATTTTGGAAGCCAAAGCAGATCTCACCGTTTCGCTTTCGTCCATACTCAGATTCTGCACTGCAGGTAAAATCTTATTCAATATAATGGAAGGATCATTTAGGAACTTGGCAAATCCAGAAACTTGTTTGGCCACCGCTTCCCTCACATCCCCTTCATTGTCCTCACAAAGGTTTAAAAATGGTTGTATTAATTCATCAATATATGCTTGGTTCGAACTGAATTGTGAAGCTAAATCAGAGAATCTATCAGCAGCCATATAGCGTACTCTCCATGCTTCATCACCAATTAATTTTACCGCAGAGTTTAATAAATCTTGAGTATGAGACTCATCTCCTTTAGCGTTAAAGAATTTCAAGATAGAAATTAAACAATCCACTGCCAGAAATTTGACAGAATCTTGATTGTCGTTAATGATTTTTTGGAAAATATTAGAGATATAGTCCCAGTCTTCATCTGTAGATAGCTCCAAATTTTGAGTCAACAGATCGATCAAAATGGGTAGATTTTTACCGACAGCTCTTTTAACCATTGGTGTATCATCTTGAGCAAGCTGTAAGTATAAGGCTAGAATGTTTTTCCTTAACGAATCGTCTTTAATTCGAACAATAACAGATTTGAAAAGTCCACAAGCAGAAACTTTCGATGAGAACCAATCTGCAGTGGCTAAATGTTCAATCAAGGGAACAAAATCACTAAATAATTGTTCTTGAGAGAGTTCTTGAGCCACGTTGTTCAGAGAATCCACGGCCTTTTCTCTAACCAATGTTTCTTCTGCGGATGCCAAAATTTCCAATACGGGCAATAAGATTGTGGCATATTGAGAACCACCAATATAAGGAACAAACTTTCCTAATTGTTCAGCCAAGACGGCAAATACCTCGTCTTCATCATCTTGCGCAACCTCCGTTAAAAAGGGAATTAACTCGTTTCTTGTTCTTTCAGGACCAAGGGCCAATGCAATGGTATCCAATTTTTTCATAGCTTCCACTCTATTAGCAATGTCATCGTGCTTCAACTCATCCATAAGTAAAGCCAAGGGATATAGCTCCTCATTTGAGTCTGAATCCTTAGAGTTTGATGTTGTTGATATTGTTGCTGCCGAAGGCACAGCACCTGCTGTTGTTGATCTTGCTCCAGACATATTTCGCTCCTTTCTGACTCAATTATACTTTGATAATCAGATACCAGCTGTTATAGTCGTCGAAATGGTTTCCACGTTAATATTGTTATTATCTGTCTTCTTTCTTGTTTTAGTTCCCTAACACTTCTCCTGTTAATCTTTCACCTTTTTTCGCTGTCCCTTCCAAAGAGCATTCCGGGTATTATCGTCTGTAGTGATGTTGCAATAGTAATAAGCTCTTTGCGCTGATGATGAAATGGTAGCGAAATTGTTAATCCTTAATATATTAACCACACTCAACTGTTTAGTAATTACTCCAGTAGCAATTTAGAACATTATCTATGTTATGCTATACTTGTATGTATTTTTTTATGTTTAAGTGTTAATAATTTGTATTTGGTTGCATTGCTTTATAAAGTATATTATATTTAATGTTGAAATCAAGTAAGAAAAGTTTACATAATGATATACATGTATATTTATTCCATATTCATACATATATGGAGTGAGTAATATTTTGAAAAATGAAAAAGAAAAAACGAAACAACGAATTAGGTTCTCTCAAGTTGTTCAGTATTTTGTTTCCTTTCTCAATAGTCGAAGTGTTGAAATCATCATAAATCCTCTATATAACCAACCACTTGTCATTGTTTATATCATCAATGGTGGGCCTCTTCGGTACGCAACGGTTCAAAATGCTCTTGATTAACTCAATGCAGTCCTCACTAACTCCCTCTGCGTTGTTAAATTTCAAATCACCTTCCAGTATTTCATCTATGTTGTAAAAAGGGTTCTCTTTGAAAACCACAGTATACAAGAGAATACCAATAGCCCAAATGTCCTGTGGTTGGCCCTCATAAGGATTTCCTCCCAAGACTTCAGGGGCTGCATAATCTATCGTGCCAACAAAAACGTCAAATGGTCCACTTTTGACGTACGCAGCAGATCCAAAATCGATAATTTTAACGAAACCTTTGGAATCTACGATAACGTTTTCGTCCTTGATATCTCTGTGGACAATACCCTGGTCGTGTAAATGTTTTATTCCCGCTACGACCTGCTTGAATATCAACTTGGCTTCAAATTCAGTCATATTAGTTTTGAATTCAATGAGATCGAAAAGATCTATGCATCCTGTTTCACCATGTACGGGCGTTTCTATATAATAGTAATCATCGTCCTCAAAGAAATCCAGTAACCGTAGAATATTTTCATGCGGTTTCTTATTCAATGTGGCCATGATTTGAATCTCCGAAGGTATGGTACCTAACTTTCTATCCCTAACCCATGTATCGACAAGAATTCTTTCTTTGAAAATCATCTTGATTACCACAATATACCTATTCTTCTTATGGATACACAGGTTGACCTTACCATACGCTCCTTCGCCCATTTTTTGCAAACTTACGAAGTCGGAAAATTTCTTAATATGCTTTTGGGCACCAATGTTCTTTTCTGGGGTGTGTAGGAATGTACTAGTAGGCTGGTTTGCTCGCTTGTTAGTTATTATGATACCGTCATCCTCTAAAGATAAATCTACTACTCCGTTTTCTAGAACATTCTTCTCGCTTAGCGGTTCTTCCTCCAGTGGAGATAGTCCTTTCCCAGAACTTTTAGAATCCGCTAATGATTCAACACTTGGAGGTAGTGAAATTTTGCTAATAATCAAATCTTCGTCTACTTTGAAATTTCCTTCTTTCACAAATTGGGATTTATCTCTTGAGTAAATCTTAGCCAATTCTAATTTGTGTTTCATCTCAGGATCATCAACTATCATTTCACTACTATCATTTTTATCTTCCAAGGGAGCTTGGTCCTGTTCGGATAAAGTGGATTCAGAGGGAGTTGTGGACCCTCCCCCAATTTCGTATTTAAGCTTATTCGTCCGATGGTCCAAATCCTCATATGCTGACAGATTACTCAAATCCTTCAACGTTCCAGTAGATATCCTCGATGAAGATTTTTTGGAAGAACTGGCAGAACTGCTTGCACTGCTCATCAAACTTAATTCACTTTCCTTCAGCATCTTCAACTGTGACGGATTTGTATTATATTCCTCAAATACAACGTCTCTTGAGTGAGTTAACCAAAGTAAAATCACTTTAGAGTTCATAACACGTAGTTGAAAATCAATTTTAATTTCACAACCATCTCTATGAAGCCCATCGATACCCACCGACGTGTAGAAGCTTTTACGATCACCCATAATCTCTGCCTGAATTTTTCTGAAAAAGTGTTCTGTTAATACCAAGCCTTTATTCTTATGGAGTGTAATATCTAATGCGGGATATCTGTCGTTGATGAATTGAAGAATTTTTGGAAATGATGGAATAATTTCGGTAACCGATTTCCCTACCAGCTCTGCGAAATGGTAACCAAACATGTTTTTCAGGATAGACTTATTGGAACTAATAATATCCAAGGTATGCGAATCTACAATAAATAAACCCGCTTGATAAGGCAAACTGTGAATCTTTAACTTCAATTCATCCTCCAAAACGGTACAAGATACTGCGCATGGAATATTATAAGATAGATGATTCAAAGTAAAATACCTCGTTTCATTAATATGGTTGCAAACTCTGATGGGCATGGGCAAAAGATCATCATCAGGAGTGAATACTACTCCACTCCTCACATTATCCATCAATCTAGCTAACGATTGACTAATATTCCTGACGTCTTTAATATCATTCGCAAATTTTACACTTTTCTTCGTCCTTATTGGTGACAGTGACAGTGATGATTCAGAATGACTTTCTCTAACAAGTTGATTATCATTAGAATTTCGATTATCCGTTAAATTGGGCCTGGAATAACTCTTTTCGAGAGCCTTTCTCTCCAAAGAATACTCTAATCTGCTACCATTTGGTGAGGAGGTCATCTTCGGTAATGATAAAGTAGAAGAGGAGGATAATGAAGGACCATCCGACAGCAACTCACATTTGTCTACAATATTCTCGACGGCAAAATCATCCAGATTTAAAAGCACATCAACATAGTCGCAAGGGACTTTTTCAAAAACGCAAACTAATAAATTATTCTTTCTCTTCGCCCAAAACGATGCCCATACTATTTTAGATGAATTGAGTGTCTCTGGCTGTACAATACCAATGATTTCACCTGTAAAAACCATTTCTTGCCCCTCGGTAGACAGTAGTTTATGTAAAACAAAATTTCTACTATCGGTATGAATTAAATCCATTAGAGTTAAGGCACGAATAGCGTTTTGTGAGATACCGAATACCAAGCACGCTAAGTCATTTGCTGCTTTGAATTGCCAAGGGTCCTCTTGACTGCACGTGAAAATTGCTTGTGGGGCCGAATTCTTCGTAGAAGTGAATGTCCTCAATATACGACCATAGTCCTGTTGAGGCCGTATATCTGTTATCGCTGTAGTGTCTCCGGAACCCGTAAACTCATCGATTTCCTCTTTAAGTTCATCTGTGTCCTCGGTCGAATTATCTTCAATAAAATTATAGTGTTCAAAAAATGGTTCTGCAAGACTATCCAGTAGAATTTTTTTCAGATTTTCAGTTCTCTTATCGCATTCTGAATTATTTTTCTTGGGATCTCCAAGCATCAGTTTATTCAGATTGAACAACGATATCATATGCAGATCCGACGCTCTCTCGGAAGTATTTTTCTCCAGAGTTTCGTTTAGTAAATTCAAAAGACTCTTCAGATTTGCTCTTTGCTCATTCAATAAATCTATAGAAGGACCATGGTAGGGTGAAATTTTTTCCACTTCCTGAGAAGTGCTGTCATTAAGTAGACTACTATTACGGAGACTGTTAGTTTGATCTCTAAACGGTTGTCTAAAACTTGGTCTTTCAGAGTTTATACTGTTTCCATAGTCGCCACGGAATAAAGAGTTATTACGTTTAAGTAGCGGATTTTGCTCGGATGAGATGGAAGGCAAATAAGCTAAGGAATTCGCCCTATGAAAAGTTTGAGAATGAGTTGGATCCAAATTAGGAAAAACTGGCATGCCCTGTTTTTTGTTGGATAAAGCCGAGGATGCTGCTGAAGAAGAAGAAGATGTGTTATTTACAAATGCATTTAAAGTAGCGGATGTGGTATTCCAGATCTGGCTCTTATTCCTATTCATCAAATGGTTCGCGGAAGCCGATGTCCTAGGCAAACTTCTCCTGCGGCTGGCAAATTCCTTCAGGGGAGGCAAATCATCCGGAGTAGGCTCGAGTAGCATACTCGGGTTCTGTATTATGATTTCAAGTGATCTTTTCAAAATCCTCAATCTAACTGCTAGGGAATTTGGCGAAAGTGGATTGTACGAGTAAGAATGAGTCGATTCATTCGGAAGAAACTCCAACTCCTTTATGTCTTCACCTGTCAGCGGCGAGGACGCCGTTGAGTCGTTAGATGAAGATGCCGTGGAGGAAAGTCTCGGTTGTTCAAAATACAAAGGAGGTGGTGGTTTGGTCTTGCGGAAACTAGCAAACGAATCCTGCAGACTTTGCTCGAGTTCCTCATTTTCCTTGTTATTCGGAGTTGAAACATCGCTTAAAGAGGTATCGTAATTTCCCAATTCATTGTCAATATGGTTCTCTTGGTCAGGGCTCGGTGGTGTCTGCAGCGATGCTGCGGAATTACCACTACCTTTGTGTGTAATCGCATGTTTTTCCTTCAAGTTGACAAAGGAATGCTCTGATAGATTTGAAGCACCAATGTAGGGCATTCTTTCTTGATATTACAGTTTTATGCAAATTAGGTAGGGAGAATAAAACAAAACAAAACAAAATTAAAAAAAAATAAAACAAAAACACGGAATTGACAGTGAAAAACTCTCAATCAATTGGTATGCTGCTTTTTCTAGTTTCTAAATTACTGAAAATGCGAAAAAAAACTTGGCAAATTAACTATAATAGGTCGCTGTTGTAACGATATCAAGGGATTCCAATCTTAGAAAAGCCGTTGTGGAACAGAAATAGATACAACGTCACTTTGAACAAAGAAAAAAAAGAAGGAAACAGGAAAATAATATGGCGGCTATACTTTATAACGTTGATTTCCTTTTTCAACGAATGCTCTGCTACGGTTGCCGACCTGCCCCTTGTCAAATCTTGTTTACCACTTCTTTGTCATGTAATCACTTACTTAAAAAACCCTTGTTTCTAAACTCATTACCCGTACTGGATATAGGCCACGTGACATAATAATACGACGGGATCTTACTGGTTTTGTGACACCTTGTGTATAGTATATTAATTATATATAAATACATATATTTACACCTGACAAAGAAGGTTAGATCTACTTTTATTCTTGTCAGTAGTGTATTGTGACTGTGGTTTTAGTAATAAATTAGAAATACATATTCAAAATAGTAACAACAACAACAGAATATGAGTTTTACAGGTTCATTAGCACTTGCTGGGGTTGGTGGTTTGGTGTATAAGTTCGGCGGGGGCCAGTCGTATGAGAAACTTCCATATATCAATATCCCTTTCAACCAATACTTGGATAAAGTTTATAAAAAGCACATCACGAAACTAGTGAATCGTACGAGGTACGTGCTAATGAACTTTTTCAAGGATTCGTTCACAGGAGGTGCGTTCATGTATCCTTTCAAGGGGTTTTTGGAGTTTAACACCAGTAAGAGCAGTTACTCAACGACTATGCTGGGGATATTATCAATATACTTAGTGATGTTTGCCCTTGTGAGCTTTGTTTACTGGGCTACGATTACACCTATGTATACGGCTTTTTTGATTGTGTTGGGTCCGATTGGCCTTTTCATTGCCATCTTTCATTCATTTTTACAAGCAAATGTCTTCACTCTGTTGTTTATGAGACTGAGCCACTTCAACAATCATTTGGTAGAAGTGTGCCTTAAAAAGAATGGATTAGAGCAGGATTTCAGTGGGGTAAAACCCATCAAGTACTATGTGCCTATTAACTCTGTGTATTTTTGGGCTTATTATTTCCCCTTCAAAGTGATCAAGTATTTTTTAGGACTAGTCGTTCTCTTGGCACTCCTGGCTATATCTTTTTTCCCCCTGTTTGGTCCCATTCTTTTCCATATTTTAATCTCTCCCTTCATCGCTCAAATTTACTTCACGAAGGTTTTACGTTTACAGAACTTCAGTAATATACAAAGACGTGAAAATATCTACCTTCACATGGGTCAATATACATCGTTTGGTTTATTAGCAGGTTTGATCGAGTCTGTACCTATTTTAGCAGGATTTGCGATTTCCACCAATACCATTGGCAGTGTTTTATTTAATGTTGATTACCCAATGGTTCCTGAAACTGAAACTGAAACTGTAGTAGAAACTCATACTGAAATTGAAGCAGTACCTCAACAGACCAACGAACAAGTAAATTGATGAACAAAATAGTGTTTTACTTTTTTGAAAGATTCAAAATTATCTAGCTATACACACCAACATATGTATGTATACATACATATATACTATACACTAGAAATATCTCAACTAATCCCTTTTTTTTTCTTCTTGTTCTATCAAGATTTTATTCACATGATGTGATTATGCAGAGGAAAACATGTACTAACTCTTCTTCCGTTTTTGGCTTCTTTCTTTACTTTTTCAATTAATCAATTTTACGTTTTCTTTGGTGTCGAGTTTTCATCATAGATTATATCTTCCAACATATCACTAACTTTACTTTCCAACACATCCTGAGATTTTTTATCCTCGCTGATATAGGAATCCAATGCTAGTTTATTTTTCGCTAGTTGATGAATTTTCTCTTCAATCGAATCCTTAGTAATCAATGTTGTTATATTGACTTCTTTTGTTTGCCCGACACGATGTGCTCTATCAGCAGCTTGTCTATCATCATGTGGGTTAAAACTTTGGTCAAAAATAATAACATTATTTGCACAGACTAAGTTAATACCAAATCCACCTGCTTTTGTTGATAAGATAAAAATAGGGATTTCCTTATCTTCATAAAACTTATCAATCAATAGTTGCCTATCGTTCACTTGCGTGGACCCGTCTAATCTTAAAAATTTATAATTCAACGTGGACAGCACCATTTCTAGAATATCCAGGACTTGAGTGAACAAAGAGAATATCAGAACTTTTTCCTGTTTGTCCACGATGATTGTTTTCAACAATTTTTTTAGGGCATCAATCTTACCCGATTGCATCCACTCATCGTTATGAAGTTGATACTTGGACAACGTGTTGGGGAAGTTACAACATAGCTTATGCAATTCAAAATCCGTCATATAACTCATGTCTTCTTTAATATATTCCCTGTTACCGTTCTCTGAATATGCAGGTTCATCTAAGATGGCGTCACTCATTTTAGTAATCATTTTGTCATCATAAATATTTCGAAATAGAAGCGGGTGAAGAGAAGCCTTACGCAATGCCATTATTAGATTTTTGGAACTTGATGATTGTGTTTTAGATTTTCCTTTTTCTTGTTGTGGCAATTCACCATCTTTAATCATTCTTTTATGTTCTAACACAATTTGAATCTCCTTATCATATATTTTCTTTTGCACTGGGTTCAACTCACAGTATTGGATATGCGTGTGCTTTGGTGGCAAGTGCTTCAGCACTTGGTCCTTACGTCTTCTCAAAATAAACGGCTTCATCATTGTTTTCGCTCTTGTGATGGCTTCTTGCGCCAATAACGGGTTGTGACTTTTGTTGTCGTCCGTGGTCTTAGCACGTTGTTTGAAGATTGCATCAAATGATTCCTTTTTAGAAATGAAAAGATTAGGCATGATAAATTCCAAAAGCGACATTAGTTCCTTCAAGTTGTTCTGTAAGGGTGTACCAGTCAATAAAAGACGGAAATTTGCCCGAATCTTCATCAATTTTGCAAATCTCTCTGATGTGGAATTTTTCAACATATGGCCTTCATCATAAACCACAACGTTGAAGTTTCTATTTTTCAAAAATGAAACGTCGTATTTATTGCCTGCAGCTAAGTTATACGTGGTCACGATAACATCATATTTTCCAGAGTTCCTTTCCAGAATATCACGCAGTTCTTCCCTCTCTTGTAAAGAGCCATAGTAGGGCTCAATCTTTAAGGCAGGCGCGAATTTCTGGAACTCCCTTAACCAATTTTCTAACGTCGACGATGGCACAACAACCAGGTGAGGCCCTGGTTCGTTTATCTGTTTCAAGTATGCGAAGAATGAAATGACTTGACACGTCTTACCTAGACCCATATCGTCTGCAAGAATACATGACATCTTATTTTGATATAGCAAATTCAACCAGTTTATGCCGGTTTGCTGGTAGTCCTTCAATGAAATTTCTGAACTTAACAATCTGGGTTTGCCTTTGAAGAACTTAACAATAGGTTTACGACCGTTTCTGTTTGTGGTGGAAGCGACATGTCTGTTTTTTCTTACGGCCACAAATTCGTCATCATCATCATCATCATCTTCATCGTCATATTCCACATCCTCTTCCTCATCGTTATAGTCCTCGTCTTCCTCTTCATAGTCGTCATCTTCATGTTCCGACTGTGGCAGCTCGTCATCAATTGCTTCCAAATCTACATCTTCTTCGTCCCCATCTGCTTCAGACTTGGCTGTGTTCCTAGTTCGTTTCGTTTCTCTTTCAGCTGGCGCGGGTGTGGGTTCCGCACTAGTTTCATCAAAACCTTCCACCACAGCCCTTGCGTCCTCTTTTTCCTTGCCATCGTCATTCGCACCAGCAGTATTACTATTACTACTACTATTATTACTATTATTATCCTCATCATCGTCATCATCGTTGCCATCTTCACCAAGGTTCATTAAATCTAACTCGGAGTTATCACCTTCCACTTGTACACCCCATTTCTTCATTTGTGAAGTTACCAAATCACCGTAGGAGGAACACTTCTTGATCACGGACTCAATTGCATTGTAACCTCTAATACTTTGGGTAATCTTATCAAGTAACCTTTCGCTTTCGTTGGCAGTTGCCGCTGCGCGCCTTTTCCTCTTGTTCGAAGCATTCTCCTCAGTGTCCTTATCACTAAATTTTGTATTTATAAAGGCGTTTAGGGAAGAATAGGGCCTATGGGAGACTATCAGTTGTGCCTTATGCATGGTGGTATCGGAGAGATCGGAGAGATCGACAATATCAGAATCATTAATGAACTGTAAAACTTGTTCATCAAGGTTTATTTGCGGCGTGGATTCCGTATAGTCGTCGCCACTTGCATCGTCGTCGTCGGTCATCATACTTTCCTCCTCCTCTTCCTCATTGTCGTCCGTACGGCCGCCGTATTTGCGGCTCGCCAGGAGTTTCTCCCTTGCAGATCCTAATTGCGTAGAGGCAGACTCATGAGACTTACCCATTGGATGCTGATCTGCTCTAACCAGTCTTCTCTTTTTGTTGTAGTTCACGGGCAACTTGCTGAGTGCCTCGGAGTCTATGTTCAGGTTATTTGGCAGTTCAAAAGTGTATTGTTTCTGGTTGATGACGTTCGAGTAACGGTCAAAGATGGACGTTTTCTGTTTGGCCACAGTGATCTTGGAAGACTTGTTGCTAGTGTTGCCATGAATAGAAGATAAACGGCCTGTATTAGCCAATGGCAATGCCTTTTTGACAGGTGGCGGGGTCTCTGCCTTCTTGGGAGATGCGTTCTTGTTCCATGTCCAGTTTTGTCTCTGCTGCCTCAATCTCGTAAGACGTTCCCTGGCAGACTGCAAGTTGAAGGAGTTAGACTTAAAAACAGCCTGTACCAGAGTCTGAGAGAAATCAGGGAACTCTCTCGCCAGGTTAACCAGTGCCACTTCAGGACTTCCAGATGGGAGCGGCTTTGAAGTATGGGCCCCTTGGCTCGGATCAGAAGGCTTGAAAGTGAACCTGCTCCTCAGAGAGGCTACGTTTGCATCCGGAATCGTCGACGAGCTAGGCTTTAGGGGAGATGACGACGCTGCCTTGGTGGGAGAGGACGTCTCGGGCACTTGCACTATGTCATCCTCATCGTTTGAATGGGAGCCGCTCATAATTTCAACTGTAGCGTGTTTTCTTACCTCTTTTCTTCTTTTTTCTTGCTCTCGATAGTCAAGTGCCTAACAGTAGCCAAAAACACGAATTAAAAGCAGTATATAACGCAACAGGGCAGGTTGGACTTACGTGTTGCATTGCGAGATGGGCTCATAATCTTCACTTTTAATCCTACAAAGTGAAAAATTATGAAAAATTTCGCGGCGACGGGGGTAACGCAGCCGTTTGAGCCTTAATAATGCAAGCAGAACCAAAGCCCAAGTGATGCAATAGGGTGATTATAAGTTGGTAAAGACGGTTACAGACTTGATTGATGAGTTGTGTATACGCATTTGGGTCCAACGGACGAGGACAACTTGGATTGGCGCACGATGAGGACATGGACACGCCGCAGAGGTCTGCGATGGGCAATGGTGGAATAGTGGAGAAGATAGCGTGTGGTGGAAACCACAGTTTAGTGCTGATGCACGATGGAAAAGTGATGGGATGTGGAGATAACAGACGGGGCGAACTGAACGGTGAGCAAGCATTGCAGCAGGTGCGTGGCTGGACGCCAGTAGAAGTAGCAGCACCTGTGGTAGATATAGCGTGCGGCTGGGACACGTCAGTTATTGTTGATGCTGCTGGTCACATCTGGCAGCGAGGGAGCGGTAGTTACGGGTTCAAGCAGCTACACATACCGCTGCATCCCAGCGATGGGCGCATTGCAGTTTACGGATGCTTTCAGAATTTCGCAGTGGCACAAGGCACCAAGGTATACGGGTGGGGCAGCAACACCAAATGCCAATTGCAGAAGCAAAAATGTCGATCAATAGCCGAGCCTACGTTAGTGTGTGATACAGGGTCTGTATCCGTGGATTACGTCGCCATGGGCAAGGACTTCATAGTAATAGTGGACAAAGACGGCCGCATAGTACACGCATCCGGTCGCCTGCCCATGGGGTTCCAGCTCGAACAACAACAGGCGAGACGCGACCTTGTGGTCAAGTGCATGTGGACTTCGATCCACATCTGGGATAGGCGCCTCAATACCGTGGAGTCGTTTGGTAGAGGCACACACTCACAACTGTTCCCGCAAGAGGGCCTAGGCCTTCCCATCGTCGATATCACGACTGGAAGCGAGCATGGTGTCCTTGTAACAACCAATCAAGAAGGCAAGTCCCGGCATTATCAAGTATATTGCTGGGGCTGGGGGGAGCATGGAAACTGTGGTCCGCAGAAAGGTTCGCGGCCTGGCCTGCAGTTCGCAGGCCAGTACTCTAGCAAGCCTCTCGTGTTTGGCGGCTGTGCTACCACGTGGATCGTGCTCTAGCATTGATAAGTAACTACATATCCCAACAAAATATACATATATCAGTAAGCAGTATAAGAGTGAAACCTTCCCATGGTGGATCTAAGGTAAAGTAGCCGTTTAGTTAGGCCTTTTGTTATCGCCCGTTCTTGCGAAAAACGGGCCAACAACGAAAAAAAATTGAAAAAGTTTCCATCTTACAGTGGGTTCTACTATGCGAAGGCAAAACATAAGGGACACCAGTAAGGGACCTCCGACTGACGTTATCCCTGCACACCTCCGCTAATGAACGACGCTTCTTTATTAGGCTACCCTAACCTGGGCCCGCAGCAACAGCAGCAGCAGCAACAACAACAGCAGCAACAGCATGCCGGACTACTAGGAAAGGGTACACCGAATACCCTACAGCAGCAGCTACACATCAACCAGCTTTCTAATATACCTCCACCGGGGCTCATGAGCAACAACGATGTACACACTCCCAGCAATAACAACTCGCGCCAGTTGCTTGACCAATTGGCTAACGGGAACGCGAACATGCTCAATATGAACATGGATAATAGCAACAGCAACAATAACAACAATAACAACAATGGCGGTGGTACCGGGATGATGATGAACGCCTCGACTGGCGCAGCCAATCCTATAGGGATGATTCCAACCGTGGGCACGCCTGTGAACATCAATGTAAACGCCAGCAACCCTTTATTACACCCACACTTGGATGACCCTTCTTTACTAAACAACCCGATCTGGAAGCTTCAATTGCACCTGGCTGCAGTTTCTGCACAATCTTTGGGACAGCCCAACATCTATGCCAGGCAAAACGCCATGAAGAAGTACTTGGCTACGCAACAGGCTCAGCAAGCGCAGCAACAAGCGCAGGTACAGCAGCAGGTGCCACAGCAGGCGCCGGGCCAAATGGGCTCTGGACCTCAAGCTGCACCATCTTCTCTGCAGCCTGCCGACTTTCAACAATCCCACATTGCAGAAGCCTCCAAATCACTAGTCGACTGCACCAAGCAGGCTCTAATGGAGATGGCCGATACTCTCACTGAGAATAAAGCTGCGAAGAAACAACAGCCCACGGGCGACAGCACTCCTTCAGGTACTGCTGCTAACAGTGCAGTGTCCACACCATTGACCCCGAAAATAGAGTTGTTTGCTAATGGCAAGGACGAAGCTAATCAGGCGCTCTTGCAACACAAGAAACTCTCTCAGTACAGTATCGATGAAGATGACGACATTGAAAACAGAATGGTCATGCCCAAGGACTCCAAGTACGATGACCAATTATGGCACGCGCTAGACTTGTCCAACTTACAAATCTTCAACATCAGTCCCAACATCTTCAAGTACGATTTTCTAACGAGGCTGTATTTAAATGGTAACAGCCTCACCGAATTACCTCCAGAGATCAAGCACCTAAGTAACCTACGTGTTTTGGACCTGTCACACAACAGATTGACGTCTCTGCCCCCGGACTTGGGCTCATGTTTTCAACTTAAATACCTATACTTTTTCGACAATATGATCACCACATTACCATGGGAGTTCGGCAACTTGTGCAACCTGCAATTCCTTGGTGTAGAGGGAAACCCCTTAGAAAGGCAATTTTTGAAGATCCTCACAGAAAAATCTGTCACAGGATTGATTTTCTATTTAAGAGATAACAGACCGGAAATTTCTTTACCACACGAACGTAGGTTCATTGAAATCAATACCGATGGGGAACCACAGAGGGAGTACGACTCTTTACAGCAATCCACAGAACATTTGTCCGTCGATTTGGCCAAGAGGACGTTCACCGTCTTATCCTACAATACCCTCTGCCAACACTATGCTACTCCAAAGATGTACCGTTACACACCATCCTGGGCGTTGAGTTGGGATTACAGACGCAATAAGTTAAAGGAACAGATTCTGTCATATGATAGCGATCTATTGTGTTTACAAGAAGTGGAGTCCAAGACTTTTGAAGACTACTGGGTGCCCTTATTGGATAAGCATGGTTATACTGGTATTTTCCATGCAAAGGCAAGGGCCAAGACCATGCATTCTAAGGATTCCAAGAAAGTCGATGGATGTTGTATTTTCTTCAAGAAAGACCAATTCAAATTGATCACCAAGGACGCTATGGATTTTAGTGGTGCTTGGATGAAACACAAAAAGTTCCAAAGAACCGAAGACTATTTAAATCGTGCGATGAATAAGGACAACGTTGCGCTCTTCTTAAAGCTGCAACACATCCCTAGCGGTGATACCATATGGGCGGTCACCACACATTTACACTGGGATCCAAAATTCAATGATGTTAAGACGTTCCAAGTGGGTGTGTTGCTGGACCATCTGGAAACACTGCTCAGGGAAGAGACGACACACAATTTTAGACAGGATATAAAAAAATCTCCGGTGCTTATTTGTGGTGATTTCAATTCATATATCAATTCCGCCGTATACGAATTGATAAGTACAGGTCGTGTCCAAATAAATCAGGAGGGAAATGGCAGAGATTTCGGTTACATGTCAGAAAAGAATTTCTCGCATAACTTGGCTTTGAAATCTAGTTACAATTGTATCGGAGAACTGCCATTCACCAATTTCACACCCTCCTTCACAGACGTCATTGACTACATATGGTTTTCCACACACGCTCTCAGGGTCCGCGGGCTATTAGGCGAAGTAGACCCTGACTACGTAAGTAAGTTCATTGGGTTCCCCAACGACAAATTCCCCAGTGACCATATACCACTGTTAGCAAGGTTTGAATTTATGAAAACAAATACAGGCAGCAGAAAGGTATAAACCATATGCTTTTACTCCGCTATTTCTCTCTCTTTTGTACACTACCTCACCATAACATTGCAACGATCTCAACCTCACCACACGTCCCATAAAGCCTTCACGTTATACTTTTTTTCCTCTCTATTTTTTTTCCCTCTTTTCCCTATCCTTTTCGTATTGTTTCTTTCTTTTTTATACATACGTATATTTTTATAGTATTTAAGAAAACCCAAGTTGTTTCATCAAACCAAAAATCTTGCAAGTTTCACTATCCTCTTGGTTGTTCTTGTTGTTACTACTACTTACCATAGGATTATTTTCCCGAAAAAGAAAAAAAGAAACTGACTTAAAAAAAGTCATACTCAAATAAATGATTTACGTTACGTTGACACTATCATAAAAACACAAGGAGAATATCGGATTGCAAAAATGAGTACTGGTGCGGACACCGATACCATTAAGAAGCCCATCCTTGCGGTGCCAGAGCCTGCATTGGCCGATTCCCAATCAGAAGAGTTATCACTTTCCAGAGAAGAAAATGTGCCGCAAAACAGCGAACACTCAGAGGAGGAAGGCGACAATGATTCTGAAATGGATCAATCTCTATCCAGTGAGCCACTGGATACGTTGCCGCTGAAAAAGAAGTTGAAAAATCTTTCGTATATTACTTTTTTCACCATAGGGATAGGTCTTTTATGGCCATGGAACTGCATCTTGAGTGCCTCGCAGTATTTCAAGCACGACATTTTTAAGGACACGTCCATATGGGCGAAGATATTCACGAGTTCTATGATGTCTTTTTCCACCATATCATCAATGCTGTTTAACATCTACCTGGCCAAGAGACAGTACAAATACTCGAGAAGAGTAATTAATGGGCTTGTATGGGAGATAATCGTTTTTGTCGTCATGTGCTTCTTTACAATTTTGCATTTCCTTTTGCCCAAATGGTTCAACTTCATGTTCATAATGGGGCTTGTGGTCATCAGTTCAATGGGGACGGCCATGACGCAGAATGGTATCATGGCAATTGCCAATGTCCTCGGCTCCGAGTACAGTCAAGGCGTCATGGTGGGACAAGCCGTAGCTGGTGTACTGCCCTCCTTGGTACTTTTTGCTTTAGCTTTCATCGATAACTCGTCTGTCTCTACCACGGGCGGCATTCTTCTATACTTCTTCACTACGACACTTGTAGTCACCATCTGTGTGGTAATGTTCAGCGTGAGCAAGATCAGCAGAAAAGTAAAAGAAAGTTGGAATATGGAAGATGGACACATCAGCGATGTATTGTTAGGCTCTCTGCGCTCTAACGAGGAGGAAATTCGCATAGTTGGGCGTATTGACCAGACCGATGATCAAGATGCCCACTACAACAATGACCGCCGCGATGACAACGACGAAGGAGAAGAGCTCCAACTGAAAGTACCCTTCGAAGTACTGTTTGCCAAATTGAAGTACCTGGTCCTTTCCATATTCACCACTTTCGTCGTGACTCTTGTTTTCCCCGTATTTGCGTCTGCCACCTACGTGACGGGGCTTCCCCTAAGCAATGCACAATACATCCCGCTCATATTCACACTGTGGAACCTAGGAGACCTTTATGGAAGGGTCATTGCCGACTGGCCCATGTTCCGTGACCAAAATTTCACTCCACGCAAAACGTTCATTTACTCACTGTTGCGGGTGGCAGCGATCCCACTTTTTTTGCTGTTCACAGCCATCACCTCCTCATCAAGCGGCGACGAGGACCATAATGGCTCCATAATTGTCGACCTGTGCTATATGCTACTACAGTTCCTCTTCGGTGTGACCAATGGACACGTCATCTCCATGAGTTTCATGAAGGTACCAGAGCAACTGGACAGCGACGACGAGAAGGAAGCAGCCGGTGGATTCACCAATATCTTCGTCTCGACAGGGTTAGCCCTGGGCAGCATTATAAGCTACATTTTCGTCTTCATAATTGACGTTATCATCAGATAAGTACATACATACATACCAAAATACCATCATTTACGGTCGTGAAACGATTTACTGTCACAAGGACACATATCGTACACAATGAGATCATTGCTTATTATTGGACACGTCGCCCTGAAAAAAATAAAAAACGAATACGAAAAAAAAATAACGAAAGAACTCATAGAAATCCCGTTTCGTGTATTGTTTGTTAAGACTGAAACATTCTTCTGGAGGGTTGAAGAAGGTTATTTCTCGAGGCTAACAACATTATCAAGAAGAACCGGCTTAGTCCACATCGCTACTGTCTTTCTGTTTCGAACTGTGGTCCAGCAATCATGTCTTCGTCTTCGTCTACCGGGTACAGCAAAAACAATGCCGCCCGTATTAAGCAAGAGAATATATTAAGACAAAGAGAGTCGTCCTCTGTCAGTGTTAGCGATGAACTATCGAGCATAGATGAGAGGGAGGCAGAAGATTTTTCAAAGGAAAAGCCTGCTGCACAAAACTCACTGTTGCGCCTGGAATCCGTTGTGATGCCGGTGATCTTTACTGTATTGGCTTTGTTTACCAGAATGTATAAGATCGGCATCAATAATCATGTTGTCTGGGATGAAGCACATTTTGGTAAATTTGGGTCTTACTACTTGAGACATGAATTTTACCACGATGTTCATCCTCCCCTTGGGAAAATGCTTGTCGGGTTATCAGGATACTTGGCGGGCTACAACGGTTCTTGGGACTTTCCTTCTGGGGAAATTTACCCAGATTATCTAGATTATGTTAAAATGAGACTGTTCAACGCTTCGTTTTCTGCACTTTGTGTGCCATTGGCGTATTTCACTGCGAAGGCCATTGGATTTTCGCTACCTACTGTTTGGTTGATGACTGTGTTAGTTTTGTTCGAGAATTCGTATAGTACTTTGGGTAGGTTCATTCTTTTGGATTCCATGCTACTGTTCTTCACCGTGGCATCGTTCTTTAGTTTTGTCATGTTCCACAACCAAAGATCCAAGCCATTCTCTAGAAAATGGTGGAAATGGCTGTTGATCACTGGTATTTCTTTGGGTTGTACGATTTCTGTCAAGATGGTGGGTCTATTTATCATCACTATGGTCGGTATCTATACTGTGATTGACTTATGGACCTTTTTGGCGGACAAATCCATGTCGTGGAAAACATACATTAATCATTGGTTGGCAAGAATATTTGGTTTGATCATCGTTCCCTTCTGTATTTTTCTACTATGCTTCAAAATCCACTTTGATCTACTATCGCATTCTGGTACAGGCGATGCTAATATGCCATCACTTTTCCAGGCAAGATTGGTCGGTTCTGATGTCGGAGAAGGTCCTCGTGACATTGCTTTAGGTTCATCCATCGTTTCCATCAAAAACCAGGCTCTCGGAGGTTCTCTATTACACTCTCATATACAAACCTACCCAGAAGGTTCAAACCAACAGCAAGTGACCTGTTATGGTTACAAAGATTCCAACAACGAATGGTTTTTCAACAGAGAAAGAAGTCTACCATCATGGTCTCAAAACGAAACTGACATCGAGTATTTAAAGCCAGGTACCTCCTATAGATTGGTGCACAAAAGTACAGGCAGAAATTTGCACACCCATCCAGTTGCTGCACCAGTGTCCAAAACGCAATGGGAGGTTTCTGGTTACGGTGATGATTTTGTTGGTGATAACAAAGACAATTGGGTCATTGAAATCATGGACCAGAGAGGGGATGAAGATCCTGAGAGGTTACATACATTGACCACCGCTTTCCGTATCAAGAACTTGGAAATGGGCTGTTACTTGGCTCAAACCGGTAGCAGTTTGCCCGAATGGGGGTTTAGACAACAAGAGGTCGTCTGTATGAAAAACCCATTTAAGAGAGATAAAAGAACGTGGTGGAACATCGAGACTCACGAAAACGAAAGATTACCACCAAGGCCTGAAGACTTCCAATACCCAAAGACCAATTTCTTTAAGGATTTCATTCATTTGAATCTAGCCATGATGGCCACTAATAACGCTTTGTTACCAGATCCCGACAAATTTGATTATCTAGCTTCTTCAGCTTGGCAATGGCCAACTTTAAATGTTGGTTTAAGACTATGTGGCTGGGGTGACGAAAATCCAAAATACTTCCTATTGGGTACCCCGGTCTCCACATGGGCATCCAGCATCGCTGTTCTTGCATTCATGGCAACCGTCATCATATTATTAATTAGATGGCAAAGACAATATGTGGACTTAGAAAATCCATCTAATTGGAACGTTTTCCTAATGGGTGGGTTCTATCCGCTACTAGCTTGGGGCCTACATTACATGCCATTCGTTATCATGTCCAGAGTAACTTACGTCCATCATTACTTACCTGCGTTATATTTTGCACTGATCATTTTGGCATACTGTTTCGACGCCGGCTTGCAAAAATGGTCTAGATCTAAGTGCGGTCGTATCATGCGTTTCGTCTTGTACACTGGGTTCATGGCACTTACAGTCAGTTGCTTCTGGTACTTTTCTCCCATTTCATTTGGTATGGAAGGTCCAAATAGCAGCTTCCGCTACTTAAATTGGCTATCCACCTGGGATATTTCCGACAAACAAGATGCATGAATGAAGAACATTGTGTAAGTACATAGAAAAAAGAATTAAATAGATTTCTATATCAAACAACTGAAGAAGTGGTTTATATGAACCACTATATAATGAATTTCGATAAACACTCTTTGATTGTTGATCCATTCTAGTTGTCCTGCTTTCTCTGCAATTTTTTACTCATTTATTACCCTTCTATTTTTTTCTTTCTACACTTTGATTTTCGCGACTAATGAAATTCCTGATCTTTTTATCAACAATGAAAAAAAAACTGTAAACAGAGAATGAGAACTTCCTAAACCCTTTAACTCAACACAATCGTAATAGCGCGACTTGCTCTTTTATACACGTGAACCATTTGTTTGCTGAACATAGCCTCTAGTTAATCAAAGATTCGCTGCTCTGAACCATGGAAATATTCAGCCAGAAAGATTACTACCCGACTCCATCCTCGAATGTTATTAGCTATGAAAGTGATTGCGCATCTAAGCCAGTGAATAGTGCAGACCTACCTGCATTGATTGTACATCTTTCCTCTCCTTCGGAAGGGGTAGATTACAGCGCATTCGCAGATTTTTTTCTTATTTATAGGAATTTTATAACACCTCAAGACTTACACGATTTACTCATCTATAGGTTTCGATGGTGCATCAGGGAGATCACCACAAATGCTGCAAAGGCCAAGAGAAGGCGAATTGGTGAAGTGGCTCTAGTAAGGACGTTTGTATTATTAAGACATTCCATCCTGAATTATTTTGTTCAGGATTTTTTACCGAACATTTCGTTAAGGCTCCGGTTGATCGAGTTTTTGAACGATAAACATATTGAACAATATCCTAAGATAATTTCCAGCTGTATAATTAATCTGAAAAAGAATTGGGTACACTGTTCCAAGTTGGTTTGGGAGAACATTGAACTGAATGAACCAGATAAATTAGACTTCGATGCATGGTTGCACTTCCCATTAAGGGATTTCACACAACTAGGAAGCCTTCACAAAAGAGGAAGCCGACTGAGTATGTACGCCAGACAAAGTTTTGCTAGTCCTGATTTTCGTAATCAAAGCGTTTTATCACTATATAAAACTTCAGATATATTCAGACTACCGGACAACCAGCAGTCTTTGAATTCTTCCAAGAACCAGAGGAGCCCCTCGATGCTTTTGTTCCCTGATAATACATCCAATGTTTATTCAAAACATCGAGTAATGAAAGAACCCTCTATTAATATTGAAAGCGGGAAAATGCCAGATAATAAACAAAAGTTAAGCCACTTATCTAAGGTAACTCTTGTATCCACGTTAATGAAAGGTGTTGACTACCCGTCATCATATGCAGTGGATAAAATAATGCCTCCAACGCCGGCTAAAAAAGTTGAATTTATCCTAAATTCTTTGTATCTACCCGAAGAGTTAAATGAACAAAGTGGAACACTGCAAGGTACATCAACAACATCATCTCTCGATAATAATAGCAATAGTAATAGCAGATCTAACACATCCTCAATATCTGTATTGCACCGTAGTGCTGTTGGTCTTCTAGCTAAATGGATGAAAAACCATAATCGCCATGATAGCAGTAATGATAAAAAAATCATGAATGCCATCAACCCAACAAACCAAAAACCTGAAATGGATGCTTTTGTTAAATACGTTGTATCGATATCATCACTTAATAGAAAATCCTCAAAAGAAGAAGAAGAAGAATTTCTTAATCCAGAAACTTCAAAATTTGACATTTTAAGTGCGAGAACTATAGATGAAGTAGAGTCCCTAATACACTTACAGAACCAGTTGATAGAAAAAATTCAAATTCACTCAAATGATAATCAAGATCTCACAATAGATACTGATAATAAACGTCAAGAACAAATGCACGATATAAAACTTTTACAGCGAAGCAGTTTCAAACCAAGTAATGATAATTTCAGCGCCATGGACAATTTGGACTTGTATCAAACTGTGAGTTCAATTGCCCAGTCCGTCATTTCTTTGACTAACACTTTAAATAAACAACTACAGAACAATGAGTCAAAAATGCTACCGTCGCCCTCGTTTGATGCACTACAACGAAGGAAAGTGAAAAGCTTCACGACAGCATATTACAATAAAGTAAATGACAACTTCTCCTCAGAAAGTATGAGACTCTTTGATAAGGAGACTAATTCTTCTCGCACAGAGGAGGATGGGCCTGAAAGGCTATTATTCCATGAGACAGACAAAACAAATCCAGAGGCTACTCCAAATATGACACCGAGAAGGAAAAATCATTCACAATCTCAAAAGAGCATGACTTCGTCACCTTTGAAAAATGTTTTGCCGGATCTTAAAGAATCTTCACCGTTAAACGATAGCAGGGAAGACACAAAATCAATAACATATTCATATGATTCCGAACTGTCATCCAGTTCGCCTCCTAGGGATACAGTAACAAGAAAATTAAAAAACGTCAATAGCATCATGAATAACACAGTTAGCCCAGCTTTAAAAACCAAAACTGGCTTCCTAAATTTAAGAGAGTTTACCTTCGAAGATACCAAGTCGCTAGATGAAAAAAAGAAAGCAATTGACCAGAATGAGAGTACTAAAGGCGAAGTTGAAGAAAATTGTGAAAACGAAGAAAATCATGAAACACAATACAAAAGTACGAAAGAACTAGATAACTTTGTCGATGCATTATCAGAAGCCAACAATTCCGATATAGCGAAAACAAAAAAACAATCCCCTTGCAATCACACAGTTAAACAAGCAGTTGTCAGACCTGCTAGTGGAAGGATCAGCATTTCAAGAGTCCAAAGTATAGCCATAACGCCAACAAAAGAGTTATGCATTGTAGATCCTGAGCGTAGCAATTCAAACTCTGTTATTGAAGAAATAAGTGAGATAGAACCTCTCAATTTGGAATATAATAGAAAAAATACCGTATATTCTGATAATTCATCCACCGTCATTAGTGTATCGACAAGCAAACTCTTCGAATCTGCGAATAACAGTCCTATAAAACTAACTCAAGGCTTGCAGAGAGGATTGCCAACCGGAACCTTAATAAGTGAAACCAATAGAATCAGATTATCAATAGCACCTACAATAGAATCTGTTGTAAGTGATTTGGATTCAATTGCCACCGGTAGTACAGTTGAAACTTTCGAAACCTCAAGGGATTCACCAGTTCCACATCAAAGGGTGATAAATTTGAGAGAAGAATATCAAAGGGGACACCAAGATATGGTTTCAAATACTTCTTCATTGCATGAATTGAAAACGATTGATCTAAGTGATTCCAATAATGATCTAGAGAGCCCAAGTGGCCATGCAAAAAATATCAAATATTTTTTTTCACCGGATGACGGTAGCATCGATGTTGCTTCTCCAGTGAAAAATGTTGAAGAGTTGAAAAGTAAATTTTTGAAGAACGAGAGTGAAACAAATAGTAATGCAACAGAAAGTTTACTAACGATAGATGACATCGATCCCAATGACATATCAAGTGCTCGAAATACACAGACAGTAAATTCTGAATCAGCTTTTGCAGGCTCCTTGGATAAGAAAAATTTGAATGAAATTGCTAATATGGTCGATGATTCAATCAATGGCGATCCGATAACCGTGGCACTGATGAAACTGGAAGGCACATATGAGAAAATACCAGGAATGCCAGAAAACACCAAAAGCAGCGATGCTATTCGATTGAAAACAAGCAGGCTGGCAGACGAAGTGGAAATGCTAAACATTAACAATTTGCCGTCGTTCCAAAACAGTCCTGCAGAAAAAAGGAAATCATTATTAATAGAACGAAGAAGACAAACTATAATGAATATTCCATTTACTCCCGAGCAATCAGATAAGGGGGGTTTCGCTTGCTCTTCACCTGAAAAGACCGGCACCTCCAGTAATATTGATGTTGCTGTTCAGGCAGCACAAATCCAGGAATTGGTAAGTCAATATAAGATCCACGATACAAGGCTGATGCTCTCCAATAATGAAAATCACATTCCGTTTATACTAATGTACGATTCCCTGTCTGTGGCGCAACAAATGACACTGATAGAGAAAGAGATTTTGGGAGAAATAGATTGGAAAGATTTATTAGACTTGAAAATGAAACATGAGGGTCCACAAGTGAAAAGTTGGCTGCAACTACTGATAAGGAACGAAAGTTTATCTGGAATCGATTTAGCAATTTCAAGATTCAACCTAACTGTGGATTGGATTATATCGGAAGTGCTTCTCACCAAGAGCTCCAAAATGAAAAGAAATGTCATTCAACGGTTCATTCATGTTGCAGACCATTGTAGAAAATTTCAAAACTTTAATACATTAATGGAAATAATCCTAGCGTTGAGTTCTTCAGCTGTTCAAAGGTTCACTGACGCATGGCGTTTGATTGAACCAGGCGATTTGCTAACTTGGGAAGAACTAAAAAAAATTCCGTCATTAAATAAAAATTATTCAACGATAAGGACCTTACTCAACTCAGTAAACCCACTGGTCGGTTGCGTCCCATTTATTGTTGTATATCTTTCGGATTTATCAGCAAACGCTGAGAAGAAGGACTGGATCCTAGAGGATAAAGTAGTAAACTATAATAAGTTTATTACGAATGTCCAAATAGTGAAAAACTTCATTCAAAGGGTTCAATGGTCCAAGTTCTACGTTTTTGAAGTTAATCATGAATTACTGAGCAAGTGTGTTTATATCAGTACGTTGACACAAGAAGAAATCAAAGAACTGTCTACTTGAGGAGCATGCTACCCTTCTTCTGGTACCAAGATTCTCTTTCTGTAAAAACTTTGATTATAAAACATAGAAGTCAAGCATATGCATATTTTTTCATAGACTCATACCTAATATAATAATTTATAACGATAGACAATGCATGCTCTATTAAAATAGAATGTTAGTTTTTAAAATGAGAACCGGAATTTTCTTCCATTTGCTTATTACGATCAGAATATCATAAACAAGTAGGGTAATGACAGTTTTTTTTTTTTGAAAAATTTTCCGATGAGCTTTTTAAAAGAAACTGAAAAAAGTTATTGGTATATAGACAGATATTGCATCTATTTAAAATTTCGTTTGGTGGAGTTTGCCTTGTTATAACGTACAACTGTAGAAATATAACGAGGAAATATGTCAGACGAAATTGTTTGGCAGGTTATCAACCAAAGTTTCTGCTCTCATAGGATCAAGGCACCTAATGGTCAAAACTTCTGCAGAAATGAATATAACGTCACTGGGTTGTGTACAAGACAGTCATGTCCGCTTGCCAACTCAAAGTATGCAACAGTGAAGAGCGATAAGGGAAAACTGTACTTGTACATGAAAACTCCTGAAAGAGCACACACCCCTGCCAAGTTATGGGAAAGAATTAAGCTATCCAAGAATTATACAAAGGCTTTACAGCAGATCGACGACCATCTGCTGCATTGGAGCAAGTTTTTCCGTCACAAATGTAAACAAAGGTTCACCAAATTGACGCAGGTTATGATAACGGAGAGACGTTTAGCATTAAGGGAAGAGGAGAGGCATTACGTTGGTGTAGCACCAAAGGTCAAGAGAAGAGAACAAAACAGAGAGAGGAAGGCGTTAGTAGCTGCCAAGATTGAAAAAGCCATCGAAAAAGAGTTGATGGACAGATTAAAGAGTGGTGCTTACGGTGACAAACCATTGAATGTTGACGAAAAGGTCTGGCAGAAGATAATGGGTAAAATGGAGGATGAAAATTCTCAAGATGAAGAAGAAAACTGGGATGAAGAAGAAGAAGAAAGCGACGATGGTGAAGTTGAGTACGTTGCAGATGATGGCGAAGGTGAATATGTTGACGTGGATGACCTAGAAAAATGGTTGGCTGATTCTGATAGAGAAGCATCTAGCGCCAGCGAAAGTGAAAGTGACAGTGAAAGCGACAGTGACAACGACAGCGACGAAGGAAATGCAAAGAATACCAAAAGACGTAAGAAGGGTACTAATGCTAAAACAAAACGTCCTAAGGTCGAGATCGAATATGAAGAAGAACACGAAGTTCAAAATACTGAACAAGAAGTGGCACAATAAGCTCACTCATTACCCAACACAACATTACATGATTCCCCAGTTTTTATCATTGATTTAACAGGATTTGTTTCCACGTGGATTGGGCAGCATACTGTATCATATCAACAACCAGTTATAAAACGTGTTCAACCCTTTTACTTATATAAATACATAAAGATTATTATAGTGGTAAAATGGCCCATTCTGTAACGCTTAAAATTCTTTCCAATAGTTATCGTACTGTCAGTAGCTTTCACCTTAATAATGCTCGAAAGCAGAGGCCTCATGCTACGGTAATATTGATATCGTTATTGAAAAGGTGAACTAATAGCGTTTTCGTGATCACGTGATTGTTTTTTTTTTAGCAAAAACCTAAACCTGCTTAATGCCACTAAGTTAAAGTATGATACATTCAACAAATTTTGGCATTTTAAAAGGGACAGTGCAACAAGGAGCTGACAACGTCAAATAGCAATTACTGCAAAGCAATATTTTACTAATCGGTATTTTCATTTCTTGATTTTACCATGGATAACGACAAAAAACCTCCCCCACAAAGGAAACCTGGGGAGGATGACACGCTTTTCGATATTGATTTCTTAGACGATGCTACTTCTCCCTCTGGATCCCATTCAAAGACTACCAGATCACACGCGAATACGAATTATGTACCAGCGGTTCATGTATTTCCCGAAGAGACCATTGATTTAGATGCTGATGACGATAACATTGAAAACGATATGCATGAAAATCCATTCATGAGTAACAATGATGATGACCAAATGTCTTGGAACGCTAATAGGTTCGACTCAAGTGCATATCAACCACAATCATTAAGGGCAGGCAAACCTCCCGGTCTATTCACTAGGTTTGGCAATGGTATTAAAAATGCCTTTACGTTCAAACAGAAGAAAGGGCCCGAAAGTTTCGAGATGAACCATTACAATGCGGTTACTAACAACGAATTAGATGACAGCTATTCTAGTTCGAGGAATAAGTTCAACATCAAAATCCTTTTCAATCGGTATGTTCTAAGAAAAAATGTTGGTGACACAGATGGGAATGGTGAACCGCGTGTCATTCACATTAATGACCCCCTAATCAATTCCTCATTCGGTTATAGCGACAATCATATATCCACTACAAAGTATAACTTTGCTACCTTTCTCCCCAAGTTTCTATTCCAAGAGTTCTCTAAATACGCTAACTTGTTTTTCTTATGTACATCAGCTATTCAACAAGTGCCCCATGTCTCACCGACCAATAGATACACAACTATTGGTACTTTGTTAGTGGTTTTAATTGTGTCTGCCATGAAGGAATGTATCGAAGATATCAAGAGAGCCAATTCTGATAAAGAGTTAAATAATTCGACAGCAGAAATATTTTCAGAAGCACATGATGACTTTGTTGAGAAACGATGGATCGATATTCGTGTAGGTGACATAATCAGAGTTAAATCAGAGGAACCTATTCCTGCAGATACCATAATTCTATCTTCTTCCGAGCCAGAAGGTCTTTGCTATATTGAAACTGCGAACTTGGATGGTGAAACCAATTTGAAGATTAAACAGTCTAGAGTGGAAACTGCCAAATTTATCGATGCTAGAACCCTGAAGAACATGAAGGGAAAAGTTGTTTCCGAGCAACCAAACTCTAGCTTGTATACATATGAGGGTACTATGACATTGAATGATCTTCAAATACCGTTATCCCCTGAACAGATGATTTTGAGAGGTGCAACCCTGAGAAACACCGCCTGGATATTTGGTCTAGTTATTTTTACCGGTCACGAAACTAAATTAATGCGCAATGCTACTGCAACTCCAATTAAGAGAACCGCGGTCGAGAAAATCATTAACAGGCAGATTATTGCATTGTTCACGGTTTTAATTGTGTTGATTTTGATTTCTTCTATTGGTAACGTTATTATGTCTACTGCAGACGCCAAACATTTGTCCTATCTTTATCTGGAAGGAACCAATAAAGCTGGCTTATTCTTCAAAGATTTTTTAACATTTTGGATTCTATTTTCTAATTTAGTCCCTATTTCTTTATTTGTTACCGTTGAATTAATCAAATATTATCAAGCTTTTATGATTGGCTCAGATTTAGATTTGTACTATGAGAAAACTGATACACCAACCGTGGTTCGTACATCATCTTTGGTTGAAGAGCTTGGTCAGATTGAATATATCTTCAGTGACAAAACAGGAACTTTAACAAGAAATATCATGGAATTTAAATCATGCTCTATTGCGGGTCATTGTTATATTGATAAAATACCCGAAGATAAACATGCTACCGTCGAAGATGGAATTGAAGTTGGTTATAGAAAATTTGATGATTTGAAGAGAAAGCTAAATGATCCATCTGACGAGGATTCACCTATAATTAATGACTTCTTGACATTACTAGCTACATGTCATACTGTTATTCCAGAGTTCCAAAGCGATGGATCTATTAAATATCAAGCAGCTTCTCCAGATGAAGGCGCGCTTGTTCAAGGTGGTGCAGATTTGGGGTACAAGTTTATAATCCGTAAACCAAACTCTGTAACTGTATTACTAGAGGAAACTGGTGAGGAAAAAGAATATCAACTGCTAAACATTTGTGAGTTTAATTCTACAAGGAAAAGAATGAGTTCCATATTTAGATTTCCGGATGGTTCAATAAAACTTTTTTGTAAAGGCGCAGATACTGTCATTTTAGAAAGATTGGACGATGAATCTAACCAATATGTGGAAGCTACAATGAGACATTTGGAAGATTATGCATCTGAAGGGTTGAGGACGTTATGTTTGGCCATGAGAGACATATCTGAAAAAGAATATGAAGAATGGAATAATATTTACAATGAGGCCGCGACTACGTTAGATAACAGAGCAGAAAAGTTAGATGAGGCAGCAAATCTCATCGAGAAAAATCTGATATTGATCGGCGCGACCGCTATCGAAGATAAGTTACAGGATGGTGTCCCAGAGACTATCCATACGTTGCAAGAAGCGGGTATCAAAATCTGGGTTTTAACTGGTGACAGACAAGAAACTGCTATCAATATTGGTATGAGTTGCCGATTATTGAGTGAAGACATGAATTTGTTGATCATCAACGAGGAAACCAAAGCTGCAACTGAGAGAAATTTGCTGGAAAAGATTAATGCCCTCAATGAGCATCAATTGTCAGCACATGATATGAATACTTTAGCGCTCGTAATTGATGGTAAATCATTAAGCTTTGCCTTAGAACCAGAATTAGAAGATTACTTGTTAACTGTGGCGAAACTTTGTAAAGCAGTTATTTGTTGCCGTGTATCTCCACTGCAAAAGGCTTTAGTGGTTAAAATGGTAAAAAGAAAATCATCTTCACTATTACTAGCTATCGGTGATGGTGCCAATGATGTTAGCATGATCCAAGCAGCTCATGTTGGTGTCGGTATTAGTGGTATGGAGGGTATGCAGGCTGCTCGTTCTGCTGACATAGCTGTCGGCCAATTCAAGTTTCTAAAAAAACTATTACTGGTTCATGGTTCTTGGTCTTACCAAAGAATTTCTGTTGCAATTCTGTATTCCTTCTACAAGAATACAGCTTTATACATGACACAGTTCTGGTACGTTTTTGCCAATGCCTTTTCAGGTCAATCAATTATGGAGTCATGGACAATGAGTTTTTATAACTTGTTCTTCACTGTTTGGCCCCCATTTGTCATTGGTGTCTTCGATCAATTTGTTAGTAGTAGATTACTTGAACGTTATCCACAATTATACAAATTAGGACAGAAGGGTCAGTTTTTCTCTGTCTACATTTTTTGGGGGTGGATTATTAATGGTTTTTTCCATTCTGCAATAGTATTTATTGGCACCATACTGATTTATAGATACGGGTTTGCCTTAAATATGCATGGTGAACTAGCTGATCACTGGTCTTGGGGTGTAGCTGTTTACACTACAAGTGTTATTATTGTTTTAGGGAAGGCTGCCTTAGTGACCAACCAATGGACGAAATTTACCTTAATCGCCATTCCTGGATCCTTCTTATTCTGGTTGATTTTCTTCCCAATCTATGCCTCTATATTTCCTCATGCCAATATTTCAAGAGAGTATTATGGTGTGGTTAAACACACTTATGGGTCCGGTGTATTTTGGCTAACTTTGATTGTTTTACCCATTTTTGCTTTGGTAAGGGACTTTTTATGGAAGTACTACAAAAGAATGTATGAACCAGAAACGTATCATGTTATTCAAGAAATGCAAAAATACAATATCAGTGATTCTAGACCGCACGTTCAGCAATTCCAAAATGCTATCAGGAAGGTGAGACAAGTGCAAAGGATGAAAAAACAAAGAGGATTTGCCTTCTCACAAGCAGAGGAAGGGGGTCAAGAAAAAATTATCAGAATGTATGATACTACCCAAAAGAGAGGTAAGTACGGTGAGTTACAAGATGCTTCGGCAAACCCATTCAGTGATAATAATGGGCTAGAAAGTAATGGCTTTGAAAGTCCTGAACCGTTCACTGAAAACCCGTTTGCGGATGACATTCAAAATCCAAATAGGTCCAATTCCTCGAGAGACGATTTTTCATTTGATTTATAAGTCGTAGAATTAAAGAGCACAAGACAAAAAATTTAAAAAAAAAAGTCATTAGTATTATTAGTGAAACATGTACATTTACCATAATATATATCCATTATATTAAAAATTATAACATTAAGCCATCACTTCATTATTGATTTCTTTGTTCCTCTTGGGGTTGGCTCGACTGGGCACGCATCTTATGTCTTCTAGGTCTGTGCAACACATGTAAATCGATAATTTCACCTAAATTAATAACAGGTTTGTACAAGTATTCAATTACCGGTTTTTTTTCCTCTTCCACTGGTGCATCCAGAGCAATAGAGTCCTCATTTTCTATTAACAAGTTAGCCACCTGGTGTTGTTTTTCTATTTTCCTTGCTAACAACGTTTTGGGACCTGCATTTAATGAGAAACCATTCACCGTTAAAGTTTGAAACATTAAGTAATACCTTAGGTTAGCAATACTTTTGATATTATTAATAAATATGTCTAATTCCCACTTATGTTTGTAGTGCAATTTGTATTTGAATCTAGCCAGCCTTTTTACGGTCTGTATATGTGAAGTTACCATATCATCTGTATTAACACCTGCAAAGAGTTTGGGCAAAACATTAGTTTGGAAATCAATTGAATGCCCAATTCTTATTTTGCTGAGTACAGAGCTGATAATTTCGGGAGATGCTAGTTCATAAAGGATCAATAACAGATCCTCCTTTACCTCATCACACAGGTTCTTCTTATCTTGTTGCGATAAATATATTTTAGTATTCGGTGATTTTAAGCAAACAATGGAGTTGTTTGACAACAATGGTGCTTCGAATATAGTAGGATTAGATTTATTGCTAGCCTTATCATTAGTTTGAAGAAGCTGTTTTCTATTGACGAATATACGTAATGGCAGAACTATATCCTTTGCTATTTTTACTGTCGCTATACTTGGAGCCATCACTTACCGTCACTGGAAAATGTGGCTTATTATCTTTCTTATCCTATTCTTCCTCCCTTCATGTTTGTAGCTTTTTATCTCAATACTCTTTTTTTCCCTTCGTCTTTTTATTTGATCAAGTATACTTGAATAATTCCATTTTTACATTTACATAATATATATAAAAAAACTAAATAAACACTATTAATGTATGAATATTCACTATTATTAGCGCTATATTACATGTTTGCCGATATAGTATATGAAGATGATAATGATGAATAAAAAAAGAACATCAAGTGCCTCGTTGCGGTATTTAGACATAAATCTTACGTTCTTCTTAGAAATCATCAAAGAATTTTCCAAAGACAATAAACTTTCCATTTTCCTCATTGCTTCCTTTCTGGAGGCCAATCTCTCCTTGCAAAAAGCCATTCTTTGCTCCAGATCTTGTAACTTAGCCACATTCGTATCTATTGTATCGGTCAAACGTGACTCGAATGATTCAGGATTTTTCTTGTCAAAATCCTGTTTCAAATTCATTAGGTAGTCTTCTTCAACAAGCTCTTTCCACTCTATGGTCCTGAACCTCAAGTCTCTGAGATCCTTAACAATTTTGTCGAAGTTAGTGATGTTTTTAGCCAGGTCATTCTCATCTTTCAGAACCCCATCCTTCAAGTTGTGCTTCAATAAGGTTTCTGTCTGCTGCAGTTGCAATCCAATATGGTGCTGATAATAGTCTAGTTCATCAGAGTTCAACGAAAGATTCGAACTACTATATCTGATATTTCCAGGAGGTTCAAGCGGGTCAACAGCCAACGATTGTGAAAATGATGTTGAGGATGAAGACGAAGATGAAGAAGGCAATGAAGATGAAGATGACATCGAAAATGACTTATCTGATAAATCTTTTGAAGGAAGCTCATTGGAATCATCAACAGCAGAAGTAGATTCGGAAACTACAGACGCACTTGAATCCTTGGAGAAAGAAAAACGTGACACTTCTTTATTTGGAGACGATTCAAGGTCATGATAAAGTAGGCTCTGTAACGATAAGTCTGCCTGCGAACTGGAGTTACCATCTGATACATGTGAATGCGGTCTAGAAACCCGTTTAGAAGACTTGAGCATGCTATTGGGCAATATCGGATTGAAAGGTGGTGCTAACGTAGAAGACTCTTTGGACTGTGCAGATGAAGAGGGTTCCATCGACTTCAAAAACCGGTGAACCAATCTTTTCTTATCTTTTACAAACGATCGAGAAGGTGACTTGAGACCGCCTTTGTCGTTGTTCTTATAATGATGATGGGCTGGGTGCTGCTGCACTTGCAAGGCCTTGAACGATGGGGGGAAATGGTCTTTGGCGGAGTTTCCACTATCGAGAGGCTTCGATTCAATATCATGCTGCGGGAAGGGTCCTTTAAACGTCGCAACTACGTTAAAAGGGTGTTTTGGCGAGAGTCCAGACGATTTCATCGTACTGAGACATCGTACTTTATCTGGGGCTGTGTTAAACATGCAGTCACTGAACATAGCAGTCGAAGCTGATGTATAGTCGGGAATAATTTGACGATGCAGTTTATGACGAGCATGATGGTGTTCCATTTCATATTTCTGTTCCTTGTCGTGTAGTGCTGCCAAATTACTGTGGGAAGCTTGCCATCCCATATTTGGTTTAGTCTCAACAGTAGATTTGTGACCGAATACAGCATCTGTTCCTTTAGAAGTCAACATTTCCTTTGCATCTGCCAGGGGTCTGACTTCTAAACCATCTTTATTACTGCCACCTGTGTCACTTAAACCAATCTGTAAAGAGGAATGCTTAGCCTGATCATGCTGCATTATATTTGAACAAATACTACACCGTGCAACGAACTGCCACGACAGTTATATCCCACTTATTTTTTTGATCAATACTTGCTAACAATAGAACAATAGCTTTTCAATCTTCCCCTTATTTTATTTCAAAAATCCATCATCAGGGCTTTATAAACTTTTTCTTAGGCTATTCGAATAGATTATTAGGGTATACTGTAAAGTCTCAAGATAAAATACAGGTCTTTTGAATAAGTTGAGTCGGGTTAGAGACTTTAATGTTTACCATTCTTTAGGGTTTTGAGAATAATGAAAAAAAAAAAAAAAAGAAATGACTGAAAAATTCGAAAAAATCTCGAAGATTAATAGTAATAGATGAGAATAGGGTCTCTTTTGTGGAAGATCTGCAATTGTAAAAAATCCTCTCTTTGAAGCCCGGCCCTTTGTTCTGATTCTGCATCCTCAATTCCTTGATTTCTAGGGAGCTATTGCCTTTTTTTCTTTACCCTTTCTTCTTTTCTTTTCTGTTCTAGCTGAAGACGTTATACCAGTTTGGTGAGACGATATATTTCTAATACGATACCCTTTTGTTCTTCTTTCTATAATTTATTTCAATTTCAACCCCTCCCCCAATAAAAAAATAACCCTCCGTAACATAGTTCTCCCATGTCTTTTGAAGTAGGTACTAAGTGTTGGTATCCTCATAAAGAGCAAGGTTGGATAGGCGGCGAAGTAACCAAGAATATGTTCTCTGAAGGAACGTACCATTTAGAGTTAAAGTTGGAGGACGGAGAGACTGTGTCCATTGAAACAGACAACTTGGAAAGCGACAGCAGTAATCCTTCATTACCTGTACTTCGAAACCCACCTATTTTAGAGTCCACTGATGACTTGACTACTCTATCATACCTGAACGAGCCTGCGGTGCTGCATGCTATAAAAAAGAGATACTTGGATTCACAAATTTATACTTATTCTGGTATTGTCCTTATTGCAGCAAATCCTTTTGATAAAGTTGATCATTTATACTCTCGTGAAATGATACAGAGTTACTCTAACAAACGTAAGGATGAGCTGGAACCGCACCTGTTTGCTATTGCAGAGGAGGCTTACAGGTTTATGCTTCGTGAAAAGACTAACCAAACGATTGTTGTTAGTGGTGAATCTGGTGCCGGTAAGACCGTATCTGCGAAATACATTATGAGGTACTTTGCTTCAGTTCAAGAAAACAATGGGTGTGAAGAAGACGTGGAAATGTCCCAAATTGAAAGTCAGATCTTAGCTACTAATCCGATTATGGAAGCCTTTGGTAATGCCAAAACTACCAGAAATGATAATTCTTCTCGTTTTGGTAAATATTTGCAAATTTTATTCGATGAGAATACTACCATAAAAGGGTCCAAAATTAGAACATATCTTCTGGAAAAATCCAGATTAGTTTACCAGCCAGAGGCAGAAAGAAACTATCATATTTTCTACCAGATTTTAAAAGGGTTATCAGAATCGCTTAAACAAGAATTGCATCTGTCATCTGCCAAGGACTACCATTATACCAACCAGGGTGGACAAGCGAATATAACTGGTGTAAATGATGCTCAAGAATACAAGGTAACTACGGATGCTTTGTCGTTGGTAGGTATAGATCACGAGACTCAACTCGGAATTTTCAAAATTCTTGCTGGTTTGCTGCATATTGGTAACATTGAAATGAAAATGACCAGAAACGATGCATCATTATCATCAGAAGAACCTAACCTGCTGACTGCATGTGAACTACTGGGTATTGACCCCTTCAATTTTGCAAAATGGATTGTCAAGAAACAAATCATTACGAGGTCTGAAAAAATTGTCACAAATTTGAATTATAACCAAGCACTAATTGCCAGAGACTCTGTGGCTAAGTTTATCTATTCTACGCTTTTTGACTGGTTGGTGGACAATATCAATAAAACATTGTATGATCCTGAACTGGACCAACAAAACCATACATTTTCCTTCATTGGTATCCTGGATATATATGGATTTGAGCATTTTGAAAAAAATTCGTTTGAACAATTTTGTATAAACTATGCCAACGAAAAACTGCAACAGGAGTTTAACCAACACGTTTTCAAATTGGAGCAAGAAGAATACGTTAAGGAAGAAATTGAGTGGTCTTTCATTGAGTTCAGCGATAATCAACCCTGCATAGACTTAATTGAAAACAAACTTGGCATACTCTCTCTTTTGGATGAAGAAAGTAGGCTACCATCAGGTTCAGACGAATCATGGACTTCGAAACTATATTCTGCCTTCGATAAACCGCCCTCGAATCAGGTTTTTTCCAAACCAAGATTTGGACAAACGAAATTTATTGTGAGTCATTATGCTGTCGATGTGGCATATGAAGTGGGAGGTTTCATTGAGAAAAACAGGGACAGTGTTTCCCTAGGGCATTTGGATGTTTTCAAGGCAACAACTAATCCAATTTTCAAACAAATTTTGGACAACAGAGAATCTAGAACTGATGACGCTTCTCAAGATCAAGATACTGAAAAAAAGATGATGATTCCAACAATGCAAAGTCAAAAGAAGCCAACTCTAGGATCTATGTTTAAAAAGTCCTTGGGAGAATTGATGGCTATCATAAATTCCACGAATGTTCATTATATTCGTTGCATAAAACCAAATTCTGAAAAAAAGCCCTGGATGTTTGATAATTTGATGGTACTATCGCAACTAAGAGCGTGTGGCGTGCTGGAAACAATTAGGATATCATGTGCAGGCTTTCCATCAAGATGGACTTTCGACGAATTCGTCCAACGATATTTCCTCTTGAGAGACTACGACCAATGGAGTAAGATTATTTATAGCCCAGACCTCCCAAGAGATACAATCGTAAACTTCTGTCAATCTATTTTAGATGCTACCTTCTCAGAATCTACCAAATACCAAATTGGTACTACCAAGATTTTCTTCAAAGCAGGAATGCTTGCATTCTTGGAAAAAGAAAGGATTAATAAAATGAATAAAATATGCACCACAATACAGAAAAAGATAAGAGCTAGATATTATAGAAACCACTATTTGCAGACAATGAAATCTATAAAAAAATTTCAAAATCAATTAAGAAGTTTATTAGTTCGTACAAGAGTTGATCATGAACTAAAGTTCAGAGCTGCCGTATTGCTTCAAAGTAACATTAGAGCAATATGGAAACGTCAATACTACAAATCCATTGTTATACAAATAATAGAACTACAATGTGCTTGTAAAAGAAAATTGATTCTCGATAATATTGAGAGGCAATTCACGCTCATGGCAACAATAAGCATCCAAAGCTACATCAGATCATATAGACACAAAACACATTATAGAACAGCAAAAAAGAGCACCATACTTGTACAAAGTTCTATGAGAAGGCAGTTAGCAAAACGAAGGTACATAGAATTGAAGAAAGAAGCTGAAGAACGCCTCATTATGGCTAATTCTGGGATTAGTTTGTTAGAAGATTCTATCGAATTCAAAAACTCGTTCATTTTGAATTTAGAGATGCTGAACGATTCGTATATTAGATTAACTAAGTTACTGCAGGGTGATTTGTCAAATATTCCCTCCAAGGAAAGACAGGAGTACAAAACGCTAGTAAACGGTTATAATGAAAAGATCTCAAAGTTGAAAACGTCACAGGTTAAAATCATGAGTATGTTGAATGAAAGGAATGCGTTAAAGGAGAAAAAAGAAAAACAAGCTACTTTAATTAAGTCGCATATGCAAAGCTTAGCTGCCATCAAAAGTAAAAAGCCTTCACGATTAAGCGATGAAATTAAATCAATGAAGCAAGAACTAGCGTTTATTGAAAACGTAATTGCACAAGACTTCGCCACAACATATTCTGCAAATAGGAATGACAAAACGAGAGGTCTAGGAATAGCAGGACAGAAAGTAAGGTCAAAGCTAGTTAATGTGATCCGTAGAGAATCTGGAAATCCTGATCTACTAGAATTACTAATGGATTTAAATAGTTACACATTGGAAATCACAGAAGGTTACTTGAAGAAAATAAGCATTACTGAAGTGGATGATGATAATGTTCTCAGCCCTATACAGGTCATTACTATAATCACAGATAGCCTAGTAAAAAATGGATTGTTGATTCAAAGTAGCAAGTTCGTTTCAAAAGCCTTATTAACGATAGAAACCATTGTTATGAGTCTACCAAGGGATCAAACAATGATAGGCGGTATCTTTTGGCTAAGCAATCTTTCTAGATTTCCCTCATTTGCCGTACAACAGAAATTATTATATGATGGGAATGCCAAAGACGATAAAGATAAGCTGACGCTGGTATATTTGAATGATTTGGAGAGCGAAACCATTAAAGTTTTTGATAAGATTTATTCCATTTGGTTAGTAAAGTTGATGAAATATACCTCAATGAATATAGAGATCAGTGATATGATTTTAAACGATAGACTGCTCAAAAATTCAGGTAATGAAAGGTTTGTTAAACTATTCTCATTTCTAGATGAGTTTGATAAGGTCATGTGTAAATTTCAAGTCAGCAACTCGATGCGTACAAAAGTTTACAACGATATCCTGAAGTTTCTCAATGTGATGCTATTCAACGATCTAATAACCAAATGTTTCACATTAAATTGGAAGTACGGATTCGAAGTAGATAAAAATATAGGGCAGTTGATGACGTGGTTTGAACCAAGAATCGAAAATGCTCGCTCCAACTTTGTTCATATGATTCAAAGTGTTAAGATATTACAAACGAAAATGACCAATCTGAACGAGTTTAAGCTGCTATTTGATTTATGGTATGCTTTGAATCCCGCGCAAATACAAACTATTCTGATGAAGTATAAGCCTACTAATAAAGACGAAGCAGGTGTACCGAACGAAATCTTAACTTATATGGCTAACTTGGTAAAAAGAGAAAATTCGGTTCTGCCTAGGAAGATGGAGATTATGCTTTCTACCAAATTTGACTCTGCCAGAAGTCATCTGTATCATGATACCGATGCAATGCCTCGTAGCTTCAATGCAGAAGGCTTAGATATTGTTAACAAAATTTTAGAATTAAGCTAGAAGTAAAAATGATGAAGTGCATAGACGCGCACACGCACACACAAACATATATATATATATATATGTATATATATATATATATATATGCATGTTCACTACATATGGAAATACCCTATATACATTGTATTGCAAGTAAATTTCTATCGACTAAAGTGAACTGCAATGGGCACGATGATCACAACAAGTAATATGATGATGACTAAGGCTAAACACAGTTTCATCTTTAAATCCTTGTACCACATTGCTTTTCTCACTCTATTGGCACCTCTCTTAAAACCTTGCGCAGAAACTGCCAAATTATCGGCTTTATCTTCAATGGACGTTAATCTTTCACCTCTTTCAGCCACTTTATTTATGTTGTCTCTCATTATTCCTACAGTATCATCAATTTCCTGTAAAATAACATGATATACGTATACATACATATACGTAAAAACATTAACGACAAAAACAGTTAGTAAAATGCTTTACTTCCTAGATGGCACTATGTGGTTTCCAGTACTTACAGCTTGTAGTTCAGCAGTTTTGGACTTGGACTGGACATTCTGGGGTCGCTCTTCATCCTGCTCGGATAGAGCATATGGATCAAAAGGAGCAGATGATGACATGAACGATGAATATGTTGCCTTCGCTCTGTCTTCAGTGCAAAACTCTAATTGTTCATTATTACTTTGCGATCTTTCTTATAGATGCTGTGAGAAAGACCCTTAAAATTTCTTGTTACCCTGCAACATATAATTAAATTAGCGGAAAGAAGCATAGTAAAGACAGATGATTGATGTTTATTGTTGATTGAATGGCTCTCAAAGAAGCGAGTCGAAGCTGAGTCTGGAAGACTTAGACTGGTTTTATTACTATAGTATGGTGGATGTGCAAAAGAGAAAAAAATTGCTTGCTAAAGCTGCTGCCAGTGTTTCTGTCCCGGCAATCAAAGGTTCGATTCCGTTGGACTCGTTCGATATAAAGATCATTCAATACAAGAATGCTCTTTATAAGTTGAATGAACTAAACAGGCTACTGAATATACTGGTACCGCATTTGAAGAAAAAGAGAGAGAAAAATGATGAGTCCTACAAAATTATTCCCCTTGTTAATTTCATCTTATCGCTTTGTGAGGGCCCTATTTTTAATGTAAGCCCCGTATTAGCTAAGAGGTATCACCTACTCTGTCAGTTTCAGTTGGTAAAGCTGAACGAAGTGCAACAGAGATTATCAACTAATTTTATTGATGTCGAGGGGTGGATGTTCTCTGAGGAGGTACCCCTAGATTATTATAAATCGTGTATATACAATAACTCGCTTCAGTGGAAGATTCTGCATTGCCTTTCTTGCATTGCCCAAAATGCCATCAAGATTTACAATGCTAAATTGAGACAGATTCTGCTGGAAAGGGATGCGTATAAATCCCGGTCGCTTTCGTTTGACACTTCGATCATTGAAGATCTGCTAAATCCAGTCGAAATGTCATTAATTCTGGATTTGGCGGTCTTGATCAACGACCCAATTAAGGATAAGTCCACTAATTCCTTTTACAAGTTGCAATGGCAAGTAATGGAAAAGTTGAACTCCTGTGTTCTTTCAAAAATCTTTCCCATTCTGAGAGCCTATTATAACCAATTGCAGAAATTTTCGGAGAGAAGACCTATTTCGCTGCAAAATTTACAGAAAGATCTGCCGCATTGGGAATGGACCTTACACAGGATATACACTTTCCACTTACGTGTCTTTTCTGTGCTGTGTGTCATTATTAGCCTCTCTAGACAAATTTTTTTACCGAATAAACAACACTTCTTAGATATTAAAACAAGATTGTGTAGCGAAAATGCGTATGAATATGATCTGATTATCTGTGAGTTGAGCGCTTTATTATCCCCAGAGAACGATGATAGCACGGCTTTGTTGGAATTGCAAGAGAATTTGAGGTTTTGGACTCAAACGACTCGTACCGATAATAATTTATCGAGAACACCTATTTTCCACCTTCAGTCTGGTCTGGTCATCGAATTGTTCAATAATCAGATCTGCAAAGTTATACCCAAATTGAGATCCATTATGACATTATTGTCTAGTTGGATGGATTGCTGGAAATATATTGAAAAAAATTACAAGACCTTTGATGGTACCAATGACTTACAAGATACATTGAGTGAAAAACTAGAAAGGGATAAGACGGCTTATTTAGAACGTAAAAACACGAAAAACAAGTTAAAGAAAAGGCCATCAATAACGAAGCTACCAGCCTCACCTTCTCCATGTCCCTCTCCCCTCTCTTCAGCAAGTCCATCAAGACAACCGTCATTCGAGAGCATAAGAACGAGAGCAAGAGCTCATCTAGCCTCTACTTCACCTAAGTCGCCCTCACTTTCGCCTATAAGGACCACCTTTAACAATAAGAGTGTAGAAATGAAGAAAAATATGGTGTCCCCAGAGAAAAGAAAAATAGTTAACGGCAGAAGACCAAGATCCTCCTCTTTGCAATCATATACAAACAAACAACAAACCTCTTATCTGAATTCCACAAGGCATCCGCCAATAGTTCCCCCTTCGAAGCTCAACACTCAAAGATCAAATTCCTTGCAGCCCTCAACGATGACATTGAATCAAAGAATTGTCCAGGATACGGTGCGCCATTTGATGAACAAAACTTCGTCTACACCCAATTCATCTGCATCTTCGTCCTTGGCACCTTCGCCCAAGATACCTAGTATAAATAACACCTCAATGAAATCATCAAGCACCCTGACAACCAATAGCAGTGAGACTTTGGCCATAGAGACATTAAATCTAGATCCAGAATTAAGCTGCGGTGATTTATTGATTAAAAGGGTGAGATTCACTGGTGTACCGCCAATGACTGAAGCAGAAAACCCTAAGCCCACAAAGGTCGGGTGGTACAAGAAGCCAGCAGTGCTGCACTATCCCCCAATTCCTGCATCAGCAATGATTAAGCCATTACAACACAAGTCCAGATACAACAAATTAAGACAAGAAGAAGGCTTCACCTTTAGAAGAAGTCTTCGGGATGAATTAGAATTGGAAAATGGTGATAGTAGCTCAGAAACTACTATGATGCCATTTGGGATCGAAATCAAGGAGTCGACTGGGCATAGAATAGCTTCTAAGATCAGAAACAAATTGAGATAACTCTGCATCTAAAAAACTTCTCGTCATGTCCCTTATAAAAAGCCATATATAAATTTATGCACATTCTTCAATGTTTTGTTTGATGCTTCAAAAGTACTTATATTGTTCTTAGTTTTTAATCTTAGTGTATTAATGTATTTTCCCACGAATTGGGATTTTTTTCCAGGGAAAATTTCATGAGCTAAGTTCATATTACTGAGTTATTATTGTACATAGTAAAGAAGTGACGGAGCAACACGTCAACAACTCTAATCAAACATGCTAAGTAGTAGGTTACCACCTCCAAAACACTCACAACGACAGATTTCGAGTACCTTGAGCTCAGATCGTGTTGAGCCGAAAATATTAACTAATCAAATCGCCAAAAACATTAAGCTTGATGATTTTATTCCGAAGAGACAATCTAATTTCGAACTATCGGTACCTCTTCCGACCAAGGCAGACATCCAGGAATGTACGGCAAGAACCAAGTCGTACATCCAACGGCTAGTCAATGCGAAATTGTCGAATTCAAACAATAGGGCATCGTCGAGATATGTCACCGAAACGCATCAGGCACCCGCTGATTTGATATTGAACAATGGCCGGCATATTGAAGTTGTTTCTAAGCAGATGGACCCATTATTGCCAAGGTTTGTTGGGAAAAAGGCTAGAAAGGTAGTTGCACCCGCGGAAAACGATGAAGTGGTGCCTGTTCTTCATATGGGTGGCAGCAATGATAAAGAAGAAGCTGATCCAAATGACTGGAAGATACCTGCTGCGGTATCGAACTGGAAAAACCCCAATGGTTATACCGTGGCCTTGGAAAGACGTGTAGGTAAATCCTCTAACAATGAGAGTAATATTAATGATGGGTTTGCGAAGCTTTCTGAGGCGTTGGAAAATGCTGACAAGAAGGCAAGGCAAGAGATCAAGTCCAAAATGGAATTGAAAAGGATTGCCATGGAACAAGAAGCACTGGCTAAAGAATCTAAGTTGAAAGAGTTGAGTCAGCGCAGCAGGTATCACAATGTGTCCTCTCAAACGGGGGCAGTAGTGAAACCTAAGAAGCAAATGAGTACAGTGGCAAGACTAAAGGAGCTGGCATACTCCCAAGGAAGGGACGTGTCTGAAAAGGTAATTCTGGGCGCAGCAAAGCGTTCAGAACAACCGGATCTACAATATGATTCAAGATACTTCACAAGAGGTGCAAACGCTTCCGCTAAAAGACATGAGGACCAGGTTTACGATAGCCCACTTTTTGTCCAGCAGGACATTGAAAGTATATATAAGACCAACTACGAACAGTTGGATCAAGCAGTTAATCTCAAAAGCAAAGGTGCTAATGGTTCTCATGGCCCCATCCAATTCACGAAAGCTGAATCCAACGATAAACCAGAAGACTACGGAGCTCAGAATGAGCAGTAGGGGAGCAAAGTATTCCTCCTCTTGCATTGTATTATAAATATCAAAAAAATTACTGCATATACATCTACATATCAATATATTCTAATCGTTCTCGTTTTCGATCTCGTTCTCGTTTGTATTATCTATATTCCTCAAGTCGTTAACAGCAAAATCGTTATCGCCGAATCGTGATGATTGACCACTCTTAATTAGATTCAAAATTTTAGAGTTTCTTCTCATGGCAAATTGCTCTATTTTCTTAATAGTCCCACTTACCTTGACGGGGTTCACGATCAGTTCACCAACATCGCCAATTTTTGACATCAGCATCAATGTCATGATAACAAGGTCGCAATCCTCTCGATGACATCGTATTATCCCCGTAGACGTCCTATTCGAGAAGTATTTCACCTGTAAAAGAGAGCTACACTTAGCAGAACCATAATCACCCAGATTCAAAGATAGCGAGCGTCGTATTTCTTGCACTATCGACTTTATGGACACATCCGCCGGCGATGCCCTATGATGCGAAAGCAATAGGTCTACCTTCGACATGGTTTCCTCGACATTGCTGTTTGTAGGGGGAAACAGAATTTCAAAAAGGATGTATCTACTCTTCAAGCGCACCATTTCTGTCGTACTGCCTTGCTTGTGCCACTTCTGATATCACACTGATCAGAAATAGTGAGAAGTGAAATATTTTTCAAAAGCGCTGAACAACAAAACAAAACACAACAAGAGCAATAAAGCAAATCAGGCAACTGGATAGAAGAGCTGGAGTAATTGGTATGGCCTATATGTTATACGATTAGTTCGAGGCGGCTTTTTAAGTAAACTTAAATGGAGAAAAGAAAACCTGCAATTACTAGTGTTACTTGGCAAGACAAATGCAGAATGCTGTGGCGGAAATATATAATGAAGGCGCCAGCCGGGGCATAAAAGGCCTTGCATGATTGGTATAGTGATTATTGCGCAAAGTAAAGTAACTCAACTCACAACTGCATATGAAGATTGCCTTTCTAGCCCTTCCTCCAAAGAGGTAGACATCAGCATGGGTTAAACTAGGTTCAATACGATGCCAATAGATCGACCCACGGCTATCACAGCTAGACACCTTCAGAACGAGATATTTGGACTTGTAAACGAGCATATTATTGGCTCTTAGTGCACATAATACATCATTAGTGAATACTACTCACTAAAACTGTTGGAGCATCCGTGCACCTCAGCTAGATAAGGTGCAGGGGTCTATCAAGAAGCCCCTTCTTCCCAAGAGAATCGGTTATAAAACTAGCCACATAGTCTATTCCCATCCCTGATATGGCACGTACACTGGGCATCGGGAAATAGAATATTAACGCATCATAACAATTGTAGGGGAAAACATGGGTTTATATTCTCCTGAATCTGAAAAGTCCCAATTAAATATGAACTACAATCCAAAGGATAATTCGCAATCCATTTTCAGACGTTTGAACCAGAATTTGAAAGTCAACAACAATAGCAACGATAACGATAGAAGTGGTATGAACATGAGTGATTTTAGCAATGCTTCACCATACGGGCGTTCGTACAACGTTAGAATTAACCAGAACTCACAGAATAATGGTAATGGATGTTTCTCTGGGAGCATTGACTCCTTGGTTGACGAACATATAATACCATCTCCACCTTTGTCACCCAAACCAGAGTCAGAATTGCACCATAATGGCATATCCCAGATATCTTCCTCAGCACTGGTGGAATCTACTCCCAAAGGCCTAGTAGAGGATGTACTGTTCGTAAAACCTGCATGGCCGAATGGGTTATCGAGGAAAAGATATCGTTACGCTACTTATGGGTTTTTGTCGCAGTACAAAATTTTCAGCAATTTGGTTCAACCATATTCTAAGAACATTATCAACAGGTACAATAACTTGGCCTACAATGCTAGACAAAAATACTCTAAATTTAATGATGAAATGACTCCTTCTTCCTCTAGATTACCTTCCCCAATAGCATCTCCTAATTTGAATAGACAAGCGAGATATGATATGAGGAAACAAGCATTTTACAATAACAATTTGGAGAAGTTTGAATCAGATACCGAATGGATACCCCGTAAACGCAAAGTATACTCACCGCAAAGAAGAACGATGACTACGAGTCCTCATCGTGTTAAGAAGTTCTCGCCCTCGGCATCCGCCCCTCATACTAATATTGCGTCCATCGAGGCGATTCATGAAGCCCCTCAGTATATACCTAATGTCTCATGGAAGAAACTACCAGACCTATCTCCGTCTTTAACTACCCTTCCTGCAGACTCTAATAAATCACTAAAAATCGAGTGGAAGGGGTCTCCAATGGACCTCTCCGCCGATCCATTAAGGGACGAACTACATCCTGCTGAGCTAATGTTGGCTCAAACTTTACGGTTACCTTGCGACCTATATCTGGATTCCAAGAGAAGGTTATTTTTGGAGAAAGTTTATAGATTAAGGAAGGGACTACCATTCAGAAGAACTGATGCTCAGAAAGCCTGCAGGATTGATGTAAATAAGGCATCCAGACTGTTCCAAGCTTTCGAGAAAGTTGGTTGGCTACAGGATTCAAATTTTACTAAATACTTATGATATTTAGGGAGTTACGCATTTTACATTTGTTTTTCTTTTCTTTCAGCATCGTTTTCTAGATAATACATTCATAAAAAACATACATTAGTACTTACATTACATCTTACATCGAACTAAACACTTTTTGCTACTTTTATATTATAGCAGTTCGTCAAGTAAATCCAATTGGGGATCTTCGATATTTAGATTGGTGATCTCTCTTTCTTGCTTCGTCACACCCAATTCACTAGAATGGTTTTCTCTCTTGTTATCATCTAATAGCCCCAGTTTTCGTAGGACACTGTTCGTCCTTGAATCGAGATATCGCGTTCTATAATCCTTTGGATTAAGTTTACCATTGGACTTCAATCTCTGTAATAATGCCTCAACTTCTTCCGTTGAACTAGTACTCTCACTGTCGACATATAATTTACGCAAAGAATTAGTCAGTAACGTTACCGTATCATCTATAGGTTGTAACGACCCTAGAATTGTTCGCAATTGCTCATCATCCTTGCATTTCAGTAACTCGTTTAATTTTTGCTTGAAACCTCTTATGGTCACTAGTAGTTTTTTCACTTTGGCAACACTTTTCAATAGCGCTTCATTCGTTTTGAACGCCAACTCAACATTATTCACTTTCTCTCGGAGTTCTTCCTCGCTTCTCTTTAACTCGTTATCATCTACGATAACTAGGTCCTTCTGATTCTCCAACCTAAAGACATTGGCGTCTAAATACTCTTCAGGGATTCGAAGGACGTTTCTTAAGACGTATAGTTCTAGTTTGTCAAAATTTTTATCTACGGAGTTCTCGAGTAGCGATTCTAACTTGGCAACACCACTTTTAATTTCTTCCCCATAATCGTTTTCACCAATCCTGCTCTTAGATAGTAGATACTTCTCCATGGCAGCTGTGCATTTGTACATGATTTCATTTACAGCATTAATGATATCGTCGACAAGTGAAATGGGTGGGTACCCCAAATGCTCTGTCAATATTGACGTAGATCTCATAGTTGGTGCGGACATGGCTGTTTCGATGTTTGTAGGCTGGTCCAGTTATATTTGTTAGTAGGTCATCTTGAGTTCATAGCTCCAATATTTACCTTTTCATTTACGCGTAATATGAGAATTTCCGAAGTTGAAGACAGCAAGCAAGATAAGAAAATGGCAATAAAAGTAAGATAGAATTGAAAACTAATACACAAAGGCTCACATTTTATATACAATTACCTATTTAATTCATTAAAAATTTGTAGAATGTGATGTGGGTTGGCAAGCTATGTTTGCCGTGCTCATTCGATACCAAAAACGACCTTCAATTTCTTCAATAGCAACCAGTCGGATCTGGCAACTTGGTCTCTGAAGGCTTTGTCCTTTAAGGTATCAATTGATCTTCTTGAAATCAAAGAGTATAATGTATCATTTTCGTCAACATGACGGCCCCAGATAGGTTGTTGACCAGATGGATCTTCTAGACGAACAGCGACACCAGCGGCAGTTTGGCCCTTCTTGACTTCTTGGACAGGTTGATGGTTTATCTCTAAAGAGATGACTTTACCCAAAATTAAAGTTTGCCTTTCCTTTGTGACAGGGTCAGTTTTCACGGCACAAATAGGAGTCCCCACACGCAAAGTACCCTCTAAAACATCCACACCGATAATCATTGGACCACGTTTGTTAATAATTTGTAAGGTTTGTAGGACACATGGGAAAATAGCGTAGTCCAGGAAATCTTTACGACGCTCTTCCAACAGTTTCTCTTGGTATGCTGTAAATGAATCGAATAAATGATAGATAATGTCGGCATTGAAGATTTTGATTCCTTCTTGTTCAGCATATTGTTCAGCTTCCTTATCCACTTTGACATCAAAACATAACATTACGGCATACTCTGGCGCCTTTTCCAACATTGTTGAAGCCTTCATAACGTCACGCTTGTAAACTGGACCTAGCCCAATAGACATCACAGGAATTTTCATATCTTTCAAGAAATCCAACAAAGCTTCCAAAGAACCCAAAGTGGATGCTTGAACAACAACACCTTTACCGGTTGTGTCAACGGAATCCAACAACCCAGTCAAATCGTCCATTACATCGTCCATCAATTCATCTTCGTCGTCTTCTGGACCGACAACTAGCAACCTAGAACCGGAAACGGCCTTTTCCAAATCGTTAGCGGCAATCTTAACACCTAAAGCAGCCTTAACTTCTTTGTGATGAACGTATTCAGATTTCAAACGTAATTCACGCAATGGTTGAGGTGTCAATAATGCCCTGATATTTGTTACGATTGGACCATTCATACCACACAGTACGATGCGATCACCTTCCCTTAGATAACCATTGGATAAGATAACATCAATTGTGGTACCAAAACCTTCCACGACTTTAACTTCCAAAATAGTGGCTTCCACATGAGATAAATACATTAATTGCTTAGACATTCTCTTTTGCGTCAACTCTAATAACAACCACAATAAATCTGGAACACCTTCACCAGTGACGGCAGATGTTGGAACAATAGAAACATACTTCGACATGTTTTTGTTTTGGAAGTATAATTCTGAATTCAAACCTTGTTCAGCTAATTCCAATTGAATCTTAGAGTATCTAGATTGGAATTCCTCTTGAACGGCTCTGGACTGTTTTGCAAAGGAGTCTCTGAAGGAGTTGTTTGGAATTACTTTCCAGTCATATAATCTATCAATTTTGTTCAAGGCAACAATAAATGGTGCTTTCCTGTCCCTTAATAGCTTGATAGATTCAATAGTTTGTTGTTCCAAACCATGCATTATATCGATAACTAAAATGGCGATATTACACAAGGAAGAACCTCTGGAACGTAAGTTGGAGAAAGATTCGTGACCTGGTGTATCGATGACCAGAAGACCTGGGACGTCGAAAGTTTGTTTTTCATATTCAGCCATAACCTTTGTTTTAGCCTTGATAGCATCGATGGGGAAATAAGTGGCACCAATCTGTTGAGTAATACCACCAGCTTCACCACCTTGAACGTTGGTTTGTCTAATCTTATCTAACAATTTAGTCTTACCAGTATCGACATGACCCAAAATACAACAAATTGGGGAACGTAAATCTTTTTTGTTTGGAGAGGTACTGGATGGGGTTGAAATGGCTACTGGAGTGCTTCTGACAACTTCCTCTACCTGACTTCCTTCTTCTTCTTCCTTTTCTTCTTCTGCATCTTCATCTTCCTCATCTTCATTTTCATTTTCATAGTTTACAGTGGTTTCCTGTGTAGTAGTGGTTTCTTCATCATCATTATCATCGAAAGCCAAATTTTCCCAATCATCAATCAAAACATCTTCAGCTTCTTTGAGTTCGTCTGGAATAACTTCAGGTTCTTTTTTGGAATCAAATTTGGTAGCTTCAGAAGCACTTTCTTGAGTGGTTCTCTTCTTTTTCTTGCTGTAGACAACCTTCTTTGGTTTAGTTTCTTCTCCATCCTTTTTGGACAAACCGGCAACCTTAACATTACCAGAAGACAATAAAGCAGCACGTCTTCTCTCTAGAAGTTTCTTTTCTTCCTTTTGCTTTCTTGTCAATAATTTACCTTCAGCCTTTAATTTTTCACGCTTTGCCTTTTCTTTTTCTTTCTTGGCTGCTTTAGCTTCTTCTTTCACTTTTTCTTCATTAGCCAATCTTTCTTCTTCTTCTTTTTCTAACCTTTCTTCTTCCTCTCTTTCCAATCTTTCTTGTTCTTCAAGCTGTTTCTTCAATTCAAGTTGACGTCTCAAAGCAGCCAAACCAGCAGGTACTTTCTTGGCCGGTTTCTTTGTGCTCGTACTTTGCTTGTCATCGTCGTCCTTGGACTTCTGTGATTTTTCAGCAGCAGCTTTCTCGACATTCTGCTTGTTCAATTCCTTGTTCTTTTCTTTTTGAGCTTGCTGTTGGGCCTTCTTCCTGGCAGCTTGTTCTTTCTTCTTTTGCTTCTCCTTCTCCTTTTTTTCCTTTTCCTTTTCCTTCTTAGATTTCAGTACAGGCTTACCGTCCTTCTTCTCTTCGATAACCTTCTTTTCCTGCTTCTTCTTCGATTGCTTCAAAGTAGACATGAAGTCACTTTCAATGGCCTCAGCTCCTTCAGCACTTGCACTAGCTTCTTTGGAAACATCATCCACGCTAACGCTACTTTCAGGATCTGGAGTTGCTGTGGCGCCAATTTCTTCGCCCTGGGTAGCATCTTCCTCGAAATCCTCGTCCCAGTAGTTCTGTTGATTCTTTTTGCTCTTTTTCGCCATCTTTCACTTGCCTGATGTTGCTGCTTGGCCTTCCTTTCCTTCGTAGCCCACCTTTTACCACCAATTGTGGTGTAAGATCTCTTGCTTTCTATGGGCGAATCTTGAAAAATTTTTCACATCACAAGCGACGAGCCCGATTTTTCATCGATGAGCTATAAGAGTTTTCCACATTTAAGATGGGATACTACTATAACATGGAGGTGCCATGATGGGTTTATTCGAAGCTAGTTGCAGTAAGTGCGAGCGTAGTGTTGTTGATTAAGCAAGGATGTCTACTACAGTTGAAAAGATTAAGGCCATCGAAGATGAAATGGCCCGTACCCAAAAGAACAAGGCTACGTCCTTTCATTTGGGTCAATTAAAGGCCAAACTGGCCAAGTTGAGGAGAGAACTGTTAACTAGCGCAGCATCTAGTGGTGGTGGTGGCGCAGGTATAGGGTTTGATGTGGCTAGGACCGGTGTAGCGAGTGTGGGATTTGTCGGGTTCCCGTCGGTGGGTAAATCTACATTACTGTCCAAGTTAACGGGTACTGAGTCTGAAGCTGCAGAATATGAGTTTACCACGTTGGTCACCGTTCCAGGTGTCATCCGTTATAAAGGTGCCAAGATTCAAATGTTGGATTTGCCGGGTATCATTGACGGAGCCAAAGATGGTAGGGGTAGAGGTAAGCAGGTCATTGCCGTGGCAAGAACCTGCAACCTGTTATTCATCATTTTGGATGTGAACAAACCTTTGCATCACAAGCAGATCATTGAGAAGGAACTGGAAGGTGTGGGGATTCGTCTAAATAAAACTCCTCCTGATATTTTAATCAAAAAGAAAGAAAAAGGTGGTATTTCCATCACCAACACAGTTCCAATGACCCATTTGGGGAATGACGAAATTAGAGCCGTTATGGGCGAATACAGAATAAATAGTGCTGAGATTGCCTTCAGATGTGATGCTACCGTGGATGATTTGATTGACGTATTGGAAGCTCAGTCAAGGAGGTACATGCCTGCCATTTATGTCTTAAATAAGATTGACTCCCTTTCAATAGAAGAATTAGAGTTACTTTACAGAATCCCAAATGCGGTGCCCATTTCATCCGGTCAGGATTGGAACTTAGATGAACTGCTACAAGTTATGTGGGACAGGTTAAACTTAGTTCGTATCTATACTAAACCAAAAGGCCAAATACCGGATTTCACTGACCCTGTAGTTCTAAGGTCAGATCGTTGTAGTGTCAAAGATTTTTGTAACCAAATTCATAAATCTCTGGTGGACGATTTCAGAAACGCTTTGGTCTACGGTAGTAGTGTCAAACACCAACCTCAATACGTGGGGTTAAATCACATTTTGGAAGACGAAGATGTTGTTACCATCTTGAAGAAATGATTCTCAAAAAGAAGAACTAAAATGAGAAAAGACAAAAAAATTCATGATCGAATATACAACTATTTGTATTTGAAAAGGGGGTACCGGTTGTTTTTTTCGCTGTTTTTCTTTTACCGTTTGTGTATATAATATCTATAACATATAATTGGATCTACATAATTAATTAAAAAAAAACAGTCGTAATAATTATAAAGGCGATCCAGTTGAGTGCCTTCAAAAACGGCCTCGCTTAATAGGATCCATAAGAACTTTGCTATCAGTAGTAGAACTTTCGGGTGAAGTCCCACATCTCCTCTTGAATGAACTTGTTTGTTTGTGCTTTAAAAATTTCTGCGTTTGACAATACTCCCTTAGTTCTTTATCATTCAAAATCTCAAGTTCATGTGATAAACTTGAACTTGAGATAAATTTAGGATTGCTTTCATATACTGTAAAGAATCTTGAATGGGAACTGAAGTATAGTAAGTAGCCATCCGAGATATGAGAAATTTGATAAGTATAGAATCATCTGGCTGTGATGATACGACCAAAATGTTCCAAAATTTCTAAAAGATTCAAAGAGCGCTAACAAGTCATTGAAAGCTTGGTATTGTATCAGTGGGGGTTCGCAACTGAGAACATTCGAATTACAGAACTGCGGTGGTGATTGTATTACTTCGATTCGTGTTTTGTGCTGAAGATATCTTCATCTTTTTGCCCATTTGCAAGTACTGGCCAACAAGCTTCTGTAATAGAATTGTATTTTTTTGTATATACAAGTCCATAGTGGGCTCGGTGGTTACATTCGTAGTAATTGGCGAACAGATATTTACCATGAGTGAATTTGTATTCTGGAAATACTGTGTATAGTACGATGCTATATTTTCAGTACTCAGGTTAACTCCAATGATGAACTTTATATTTTCGTACTGTAAGAGAATAGGTTGTGCCAGTATCTCACAGGATCCATAAAAAATATCATTATCCAGCCTCTGTAATTTTAGGTCATCTGCATTACTTGAATAGTCCATTTTCACACTTTTGTGAACCGTAGTATTCTTTGTCTTTTTGCGAACTTATTGGCAATTTACGTTACCGATTATATAAGCGACATAGGTTGGAAACGCATCCAGTCAGCTTCCTCGAAACACATTGTTAAACAAGCAATGACGTTATAAAAGGTAAAGGTACTGAATAGCCAGAATAATAGGCACAGAGCACATTCATCACTTCTACGATAAGAAGAATTCTATTTGAATGAAAATTTTGAACGCGAAATAAAAAATAGGACACTAAATGCTTCTGTCCGCGTCATTTTCAATAAAAGATAGACCAAACTAAGGCTTAGAAGTTCAGAAAAGGATAGTAGCACTGGCCTTCACATTCGTGTATGTAGTACTCTAGAGAGCGGATGTGCAAATCTGTACATATCTAGCATTGTTCTTAATTTTCAAGGCTTTTCCCCTCCTCAAGATAAGATTTGATAGACCAGTTTTGAGGAAAGATTACATTGAGAAAGACTTTCAGAAAAATCACAACTTTGCTTCCCTGCAGCAAAATCCAGAGAATGAGTGGTAACAATAGCACAATACTCTTTTCTTACAGAATACCTTATGAAATGTATGTTATTTAAGTAACTTATAAATCTTTATCAGAGTTAAAAGAAAAACCATGTCTTTATATAAAATTTAAAAAATAAAATTTAACAAAAAATTAATATCTTCATTCAATCATGATTCTTTTTTTAAACGGTAGAGACTTGCAAAGTGTTGGAGTGACCAGCACCGGCCTTGAAACCTTGGATGGAAACGTAAGTGTCGTTGTCCTTCAAGATACCGAATTCCTTAGCCTTTTCAATACCGAAGTTGATACGGGCTTCAACATCTTCAGTCCAGTCAGAGACAGCTTCCTTTTCGAAAACGAATGGGAAGACACCTCTGTACAAGTGAGAGAATCTAGCAGCTCTTGGGCATCTGGTAACCAAGATGATTGGACAGTTTGGTCTGTACTTGGAAACCAATCTTGGGGTAGTACCAGAAGTGGACAAGACAATGATAGCCTTGGCCTTTTGTTCGAAAACGGCAGCGACGGCAGAGGCAGCAACGGTTTCGGTGGTGGAGGTTGGCTTTGGAGTACAGTTTCTCATGTCATCGTAGTTTGGCAAGTAAGCAATAGCTTGTTCAGCAATGACGGCGGTTTCAGCCATGGTAGTGACGGCATTGATTGGGTAGTTACCCTTGGCGGTTTCACCAGACAACATAACACAGTCAGCACCATCCAAGATAGCGTTACCGACATCGGAAACTTCAGCTCTGGTTGGTCTTGGGTTGTAAGTCATGGATTCCAACATTTGGGTAGCACAGATAACTGGCTTACCGGCCAAGTTAGACTTAGCGATCAACTTCTTTTGAACGGCCAAGACTTCTGGAGCTGGGATTTCAATACCCAAGTCACCTCTGGCAACCATAACACCGTCAGTGACCTTCAAGATTTCGTCAAAGTTGTTGACACCTTGTTGGTTTTCAATCTTGACAATGATCTTGACATCCTTACCTTGTTCACCCAAGACTTCTCTGATGGTTAAAACATCGTTGGCAGTTCTGATGAAAGAAGCGAAGACCATGTGGACACCGTTCTTGACACCGAATCTCAAATCTTCCTTGTCCTTTTCAGACAAAGCTGGCAAATCGACATCGGTACCTGGTAAGTTAACACCCTTGTGGGAACAGATCTTACCGGCGTTCAAAGCCTTGACCTTCAAAGTCTTGTCATCAACAACTTCCAAAACTTGGAAAGACAAAACACCATCATCAACGTAGATGATTCTACCAGCGGAGATGACCTTGGTGATGTTCTTGTAGTCAACGTACATGATCTTGTCGTCACAAGCCTTAGCGTACTTGTCATCAGTGGTGAAGATCATTTCGTGGTTTGGTGGGATTGGGTAGTCAACATCGTTGGTGGTGGTACCAGTTCTAATTTCTGGACCCTTGGTGTCCAAAGCAATGGCCAATGGTCTACCTGGGTACAATTCTTCGGACTTTCTGGCGTTGTCAACAACAGACTTGTGGTATTCGTAAGAACCGTGAGAGAAGTTCATACGAACAATGTTCAAACCAGCCTTTCTCAAAGCAACCAAGGTTTCTGGGTTGTTGGTCTTTGGACCGATGGTACCAATGATGGAGGTTCTTCTCAAGTCGGAACCAGCAACAACGTTTAATGAGGTCAATCTTTCTAATCTAGACATTGTGATGATGTTTTATTTGTTTTGATTGGTATCTTGTAAGTAGAACCAAAAGAAAATAGTAAACAAGTCAAGGTAAAAAATGAATATGAGAAAAGAATAACAAGGAAACGTATAACAGAATACCTTAAGAGGGAAGCATGAAATAATTGGAAAAAAGAGGTACTTGAAAATGAAAAGTTACTAAAGAGTATTTATAATTGAGAAAAAGAAGCCAACGAAAAGTGTTTTGATGACGAGCCGTTTTTTTTTTTCAGGAAGACACTAGAGGTACCTACCATCATGGGAAGGGAAGAAAATAGCTTGGAAGACATCACAAGCATTCATCACTAAAAAAAAAATATGCGTTTAGCTAAGACCCATCAAACAAAAGCACTCACTCAACTCAACTGAGTCCAACGAGAGGTGAAGGTTAAGCAGAAGAAGGTTTTGTGACGGTACAAGAAGCATTTACGTAGCCATCATGGAGAGTTGTAATATGGAAATTTCCCAATGCGTCAAAGCAGAACGACCCACGTGGCAGAGGTTAGGTCGAGAACCACTTTCTGAATGAAGTAACAGAGACAAACATCACACGCCATAGTGGAATCTCGCCCTTACGCGAGAAGGGAAAACAATAGAACCGAAATTGTGGAAGCCCAAGGTGTGGGTGTACAAATTTCTATCGTTTTCTTTTTCTTTTTCTTTTTCTTTTCCATTTTACTAACCGGAAAAACTATCCGCCGGCGATGATCCTCGTCTTGGAAAAATTCTGTTTTTCTACTTTCTTATTTTCCGCATTTTTTTCATATATATATTCTTGTAAAGGCGCTACCCTGAACCTGTCACCGCCGACGAATCCGGGGAGGAAGGATGACGGAATCGGCGGCTATTTTTTTTCTAATGCAGTTTTCAATGAGGAGTGTTTATTTACGTTTGGATCAAGTCCAAGGCCGAAAAACAAAAACAAAAATAAAAATCTGGCTTTTTTTGTTGTATTTCCTTATGGTGATGTCAAACCTCAGAATGCACCAACGCCGATACACATTTTAATCTGTTTCGAGGGATCCGTAAATGATCCATTTTTAAAATTGTTAGGTGATCTTGCTACGCCGGAAGTCTACGCATCCATCCGGTCAAGATTAATCTTCTCTCTTCATTTTATTTTTCCATTACATCTCTTCTTGCGTTCGTAAAAGTTTAGTAAATATCTGGCCGGGCCTATTCTCTCCGCTATCTGAGCCGTTGTATCTCCGTAATACAGTCATCTTTTATCTCACACGCAAAGTGTAAATCAAGAAGCACATATTACTATATGCTTACTCGCCTCTTTCCCTTTGCTTTAGCTTGTTTTTTATGTTTAGGCATAAAACTCCGCCTTGAAGATAATACCGACTAAGGTCTTCCAAGTCCCCCCGACAACAAGACGAGAAAAAAAACTACAGAGTAGAAAACTAATCTTGGTTTTCTCTACTGGGCGTCGTGCTCCCTGTGGATTTCTCTGCCGATAACGACTTAAAGCGCTCCAAATGTGAAGTAATCTAAAATGAAATGCGAACTCAAACATTGGAAAAACCTTGATGGTAGCCTCTAACTGGCATCATAGCGGGCTGCCAAGAATGCATATTCGGACGATTGCTTTTTTTCTTCTTCTTTTTTCTTGCCTTTTTCACCGATATCGGGTTCCTTCTAGTAATCGCCGGTGCCTACGTTTTTGCTTTGTCTGATATCGGTCTTCTTAGCTCGCATGCGTATGAGGCCAACCCTAACCAACAGGCTAATAAGAAAGCACTACGGTGAGAGTGGCTTAGTAGCGTTCAATACTGGTGCCTGAGGAAACCACCAGTGGTAGTACAGAAACGCAACAATGCAGCAAGTTCAACGAAATTAAACAACCGTCTTTACAGGGAGAAATAATCGCATTTGACAGTAGCAACTCTCTGCTGGGACGTTTGCAGCACTGTGGAACGTGTGACCGAATTGCGTAGGTGTTTGAAAAAAATCGAAAAAAAATAAATTCCAAAAAAGAAAGAGCATATGGTAGCGCCGCGCACAATGATTGTCCTTCCCCGCCTCTTTTTCTATTTTCTCTTTTTCTCCTTATTTTTTATCGTTTTTTCCCTTTTTTTCTTTCCATCGGGAAATGATAATCAAAATTTTTCTCATCTTTAAAAGCGAAGATCAAGGAAAATGAGATATGTAGCTACTAAGACAATGTTTCTAGTACACGAATATTGCACATAGAGCGAAGCATATACAATATAACTACGAAAAATGGGCTGGTTTTGGGCAGATCAAAAAATTACAAGCAAACATATTGGTGGGACAGCAGCAGCAGCACCGTCCGGGTGCCCTGTAATGCAGCAGTCGCCATCACCACAACCCTCCGAATGCCCAGTCATGCAGGGCGATAACGAAAGAATAAACCCGCTGAACAATATGCCCGAGTTGGCCGCATCCAGACAACCCGGCCAGAAGATGGACTTGCCTATTGACCGGACTATCTCCAGCATACCCAAGAGTCCCGATAGTAACGAGTTCTGGGAGTATCCCTCTCCACAGCAAATGTACAATGCTATGGTCAGAAAGGGCAAAATCAGCAGCACTGGCGAGGTCGCCGAAGATGCAGTGGAATCCATGGTGCAGGTCCACAATTTTCTCAATGAAGGCTGCTGGCAGGAGGTACTCGAATGGGAAAGACCGCACACAGACGAGAGTCACGTTCAGCCCAAGCTTCTGAAGTTCATGGGAAAACCGGGAGTTTTGAGCCCTCGTGCTCGTTGGATGCACTTGTGCGGCCTACTGTTCCCCTCCCATTTCAGCCAGGAACTGCCCTTTGATAGGCACGACTGGATTGTCCTCCGAGGCGAGCGCAAAGCGGAACAACAACCACCGACCTTCAGGGAAATAAGATACGTCTTGGACTTCTACGGAGGACCTGACGACGAGAACGGAATGCCTACTTTCCATGTCGATGTCCGTCCTGCTCTGGACAATCTGGACAATGCTAAAGACCGGATGACCCGTTTCCTACACCGGATGATCTCGGGTCCGTCTTCCTCGTCCACAACCCCTTAAATGATATACAGTCTGCGTATGTATGTGTAAATAGCCAAGTACGAAATAATCTTCTCATTGCAGCCACAATCAATCCGGGTTTTGATATAGTTTATCCACTATATTATCACCAAATGCACCTTTATCGTGTGCCACGGCGGTAAAACAAAAAAAAAATACAATCTCCAGGGGTGCGGGACCTTCTGTGCCGGCTACCACAGGGCTGACAGACATTTCCGCACAAACCCAAGTTTTCCGTTTCAGGAAATTTCCCGAAACGGAAAACTTGCTATCGCTTATATGCTGCGGTGCATGGCTGTTCTTCCGCTTTAGGAAAAAAGTTGGCGGGTTTTCTCGACGGGCAAATGTCGCCGTTCGTCTCGTTTGTACGCTTGGCCTGCAACGAATCGGGCAAAAAATTAAAAGACTAACTAATTCATTCAATATCTCAACGCTGCGACCGTGATGATACCACAAGTATGCTGATATGAATCGGTCGCTCTCATTGCGATAGGTCTTTCTTACCTTCTTCTCCCCCCTTCCTCCCCCAGCCAAGTGGCCGGTTTTCCTTCTGGGGAAGTGTCGCAACTAAACGCTGTGCTCAAACCCTAAAGTGCGAACTTCGAAGAAGAAAAAAAGAAAATGTGAAAAATTATCAGGCAAGAAAAAGAAATGACCAAGCCTGCTCTCACTGTAAAGGTCAAGTTGCATAGTTTTACTATCGGATTGATGTCCCTCTGCCACATTTCCATTTTTGGTGTTGATTTTTCGCCCTCATCTTTTTTTCTTCATCCTACCTATTTATAATTTGTATATCTGTGCTTTCCTCGAGCTCTCAATCTTTCCATTTTGCAATTTCTTGTATAGTGGTATTTTTATTCAGTTTCTTTCTTAAATTTCTTGTAGTAGTGAGTCTGCCAGTCAAATGGAATTCTAAGGAAAGAGGACTATACCCATTAGGAAACGTATTGCCCGAAGAGCCTCCTCTACCGACCTAAAGCACCTTTTTCTCTTTCTCTTTTCCTTTTCTCTCTCTTTTTTCTATACTAGCATAAAAAGCCAGCATCCTTCCTAGTCCCAGTCCCAGTTCCGCTGCTGCTGTTACAATTTACCGCATCCATTGCATTTTTTCATTCGGTTTACTCCCTCTGCATTTCTTTTCTGACCCATAGCATTTCTTCCATTCCATTGCATTTCCATTTTACTCTCGCTCAAGACACCCATTCTGATAAGCTTTTGGACCATGGCCATATTGAAAGACACCATAATAAGATATGCTAATGCAAGCTATGCTACCACTACAGCTACAGCGGCCTCGACCTCGACCTCGACTTCCGCAATCTCAGCCAGTGCTGCTGCCAGCACTGGCACATATCCAAATTTGCCCTTGCTCTTGCAAAAGAGACGGGCTATTGCTAGTACAAAGTCTAAAAACCCAAATCTCGTGAAACGGGAGTTGCAGGCACATCATTCAGCCATCAGCGAGTACAACAATGATCAATTAAATCACTATTTCCAACTTTCCCACACCGAAAGGCCGCTGTACAATCTAAGCAACTTTACCTCTCAACCGCAGGTCAACCCAAAGATGCGGTTCCTGATCTTCGATTTCATCATGTACTGTCACACTAGACTGAATCTATCGACTTCGACATTGTTCCTCACTTTCACCATCCTGGACAAGTATTCCTCGCGGTTCATCATCAAGAGCTACAACTACCAGCTTTTGTCTTTAACCGCTCTTTGGATTTCATCGAAATTTTGGGATTCTAAGAATAGAATGGCCACTTTGAAAATCTTACAAAACTTGTGTTGCAACCAATATTCCATAAAGCAATTCACGACCATGGAAATGCATCTTTTCAAATCACTCGATTGGTCCGTTTGCCAATCGGCCACGTTCGACTCCTATATTGACATCTTCTTGTTTCAGTCCACGTCACCATTGTTGCCTCACCTCATCCTTTCTGCCCCCTTGGAAGCTTTCATTCAACAGAAACTGGCCTTATTAAATAACGCTGCTGGTACTGCTATTAATAAATCCTCCTCCTCCCAGGGTCCCTCTCTCAACATCAACGAGATTAAATTGGGTGCCATTATGTTGTGTGAGTTAGCTTCCTTCAATCTCGAACTATCATTTAAATATGATCGTTCATTAATTGCACTGGGTGCAATTAACGTCATTAAATTATCTTTGAACTACTATAATTCAAATGTTTGGGAGAATGTCAATCTAGCTTCCGAAGAAACTGACCAAGATTTAGATATTAAGTTATCTGAGATCTCTAATGCATTGTTGGATGTAGCTATGGACCAAGATTCCTTCCCCTCCAGTTTCAAATCGAAATATTTGAACAACAACAAGACTTCTCCAGCAAAATCTCTTTTGGACGCATTACAGAACTATTGTATCCAGTTGAAATTGGAAGAATTCTACCGTTCCCAAGAACTGGAGATCATGTATAATAACATTTTCTCTGCCCAGTCTTCCGATTACGATTCAATGGCTTGTGCTTATTCTAATGCTACGACTCCAAAGAGCGCCACTGTTTCGTCTGCGACCACAGACTATTTTTCTGATCATACTCACTTGAGAAGATTAACCAAAGAGAACGTCTCTCCACCATTCGCTTTCACTCCAACGTCATCCTCCTCTTCACCATCCCCTTTCACGTCCCCTTACAAGACTTCAAGTTCAATGACAACCCCAGACTCTGCATCACACCATTCACATTCGAGTTCTTTCTCTTCTCAGAATTCTTTCAAACGGTCGCTGAGCATCCCACAAAATTCAAGCATTTTTTGGCCGAGCCCATTAACTCCCACTACGCCATCTTTTATGTCAAATAGAAAGTTACTGCAAAGTTTATCTATGCGTTCAAAAAGATTAATTCCGGTGAGACCCATGGCCAATGCTCACACCTGCGCAGCCCCCACACATTTGAAAAAGAGATCGACTTCTTCTGTGGATTGTGAATTTAATGATAATAGCAGCCCCAAGAAAACTCGCTGAAACGATAAAAATTGCATTTAACATAAAACAGAATATTCACAAGGCAATTCCGTTTAACATACATTGATGATCTTTCTTCCTCTGCTTTTTTCTTCACAGGACACAAAATTCTTTCAAACATTTATATTAAATTTGCATAGAATTAAAAAAACAATAAAAACAAACAAATAAAAACAAAAAAAAATCGCAATCTTTACGTATTATTCACATTTATCTCTTTTTATTATTTTAATCCATTTATACATTTTTCCAGCCCTCCACATAAATATCTTAATATCAAGTATAGATCGAATATAATGAATATAACTTAAACATCTGTTCTTTTCTATCTAAAATTTTTTCTTAGTTTTGCCTATTGTCTGCCGTACTTATTTTATATATCAATACAAACGAATGTTCAAAAACTTTTCATTATTTTCTGCCAACATTTCTTTAGCAACGTTCCAGTCTTCATCGCTGCCTAGTACAACAAAATCCCCATCTTCGTCTTGGTATTTAATCTTCGTGATTGGCAAAACGGAATTGCTATGTGTATTTGAAATCTTGGAATTGATTGCCATTATCAAGTTGTCAAAATTCCAAACTTTTTCCACCAAAAGTGTGAAGATTTCGCTGCTAGTGGTATTAGTTGTGTTATTATTATACGATATCCTAAAGAGTATGGAAGACTCGGGAATAGAATTCTTAAAATTTTCTGAAATAGATTTAATCTCACTTTCGAAACTTGACGAAGTGGTTCTCCGTTTAGGTAGAACATCTGAAACCCTTTTCATATGAGAACTGGAAAAAGAAGCCATACTATCGTGGGTCTGGCGATGACTGTAATGATTCGGCGTGTTCATAGTTGTCGAAGGTGACATCATTGAAGATGATTTAGCTGTAGACGAGGATGTCGATGTAGTAGAGTGATGTCTTGCCTTGAATTGTTCATTTTTCAGATCATGAATCAACTGCTGTAAGCATGATGACCAATTGTCTCTTGTTTCCTCATTTTTAAACTTTAGAAGGAAATTACCTTGCTCCTTTATTGATTCCCATGTTATGTTCAATGACCTGTTATTTTGCGGTATGATTTGGTTTAAATTCATTATCATAATTCTGCCTCTTAAATCCAGTTTAGGTTCATTAGCGGATAGCTTAAATAATGAGGACGATGACGAGTTGCTGGAATTGGTATCATTACTATTGGTATTAGAATGTATTATTGCCGCTACTGATGAAGAGGATAAATGGATATTATTACTGCTACTGCTATTGCTATGTCTCTTATGATAATTATGGTGAGGGCTGCTACCGTTGTCCATTATATTTGTCGTGGACATTGATGCTGAGGCTGAGGATTTTTTCTTGAGGATTAGTGATGAAGTAGATTTCTTCGTTACCACTTCTGAAAAAAGAATAATAATCTTTTCAAAAAGATAAACCTCAAATTCCCTTTCAGGTTCCGAGGAACTGTTTGTTGTAGAAATAAACACTTTGTCGAAATATAATAACTCCCCAAACTTGGAGATTCTATAACCCTTCCAATTCACGACTCTTCCATAAAGCTTCTTCACGACTTGATGGTTTTCTGTTCTTCTTTGATTTTCGTTGATACTCCTAGCAATATTCTTAGATATATCCAGGGCCACTTCAAGTTCTTTCGTATTATTATCATCATTTGATTCAGCTAGTAATTCTTTGACCAATAGGGGATACCTACACAATCTTTGTACGGGTTTGTAAAGAAACGATTGTAATTCCAGTTTATTGTTTATTACGAACTTCTGTGATTCATCAACTCTCATTTTATGTAAAGTTGAAGAAAGAAACTCAATGGCGGCATTTTGGCCGATGGACCAAGGCTCATACAACTTGAAAAAATGTTTTGAATGCATGAAAAGAGCTCCAATCCTTTGCTTAGAGGGTTCCGCAAGAGCATTGATCTCCAAAGATATTAGAAACCTTCTTTGGAAATCTATAGCATCGCCCAAGTTAGGAAACAGCATGTATAGCTCTTCTGACGTGATTAAGTTACTATCTAAAAGCTGCTGTCTATACTTGTCTAAAATCTCTAAATCATGAACGTATTTCCTTTCCGTTGCAACCAATTCCTTAATAATTTTAACGTACTCGGTGTGCTTCTTAGAAGATTGATGATGCTCATGCTCATGCTGGTTTTCCGCATTCATAATTTGTTGTATTTTGTCCCTAGAGGGGAAAATAGTGGGGCTGGAGTTCATAAGCGTTTCCACTACTTCCACCACTTTAACTAGTTGGGAAGTGGAGTTAGCAAAGACATCGGATATGGTAAAGAGTTCCTCATCGTTAAATGCAAAATGTTTCTTACAGCCCAATATGAAATCGAAGATAGATTTTTTGCACACTTTCAAATCATCAGAAGCTATTACTGGCAGTCTGAACTGCGGTTTGACAGAGTTAAAAAGTATACATAACGGCGCACCTTGTTGAAACAACTGCGATAACTGTGTCACAGGGTCACAGTCCATGGTAATGGGCAAAATTCCCATACTAAAAGTCAGTAAAGTGTCCTCCATATTGGGAGTCGTCGAGGGATTCGAATTGGTGTACGATATACCTTCCATTGACATGAGACTGGTGGCCGTGGAAATAGAACTCGAGCGTAACGTAGGTGCCATGTCATTACTGTCTCGATTAGCACCATTGGACTTGAGCAGTTCCTGATGCTGCTTCTGGGATAGCAAAAGCGACTGTCTTTCACTCAGGACTTCGCTCGATTGGTATGCCAATTGCAAAAAGGGCTTGAGTTGAGGCAGAACTTCCAGCCTTCTCCGGATGTTTGAGCATATGTGAAAAAGTGAGTCCTGTTCGGTGACAGGTTTGTTCATTACGTTCTGCATGGGTATGGAGATGGAAGTGGCACTTGGTTTAGGTTTCAAATCCGATAAAGATGTGCCCGAGGCAAAACGGGTTTGGATCGCCATGATCTCTCGGGTTAGACTAAAAGACAGATCTTGATGGGGGCTAAGCAAACAAATGGTGACAGCAATGGCTCTTCTGCGCTCTTATAATATCCACGAAGTAGCCACATTCTTGTCTGTCTTTACTTTAAAGCTTCTGTTTTCCACTTTTTCACACTAATGCGTCGTTCTTCGCGATTACCGTGCGACGTGACGTGCATACTAGTTATGATATAATCTTCTATTCTATATATTATTCAGTAGTATACAGAAAGGGCTTTTTATGATGATTTTCTCTACTGACTCTTCTTGCCCCAGATAGATCTCTGTGCCTTGTAGAAAATCTTGTCCATGACGGTGCCCACAGCTAGGACACCACCGATGCTGGTGATACAATTCAGAATGAAGCCAGACCAAGTCTGACCGTGCTGCTCCTTGTTGATGACTTTTAGTGGAGACATTTCGAAGAACACGAACAAACCAGGGATACCACCTCTGGAATGGATCGTGTTTGGGTGATCCTCGTCTCTCCCACCGCGGAGAGGCCGGGAGTGATACGTAGCGCTGAACTGTGCAGTCTCAATGACGACATTGTCCAAGTACTCGTATCTAGTCGGGACAATCTTGGCAAAATAAGAGAATTGATGAAAGTGCGTATCCCTCTCCGGAAACACCTGGCGCCCATTCAAGGGAGAAGTGGCAACGGTGGCACCGCCGTGGTGCTTGTCGTTTTCTAGCAACTTTTGATGTGACTGAATTGGCTTCCCGAAGCTTAGATGGTTGATGATGTGGTTGAAGTTTAGGTTTTGGGTCTTTTCGTACAAGGAAGTGTCATGAAAATGACCATATTTATTCTGATACGGTTTTCCGGGGGCGAAGTGAAGATTCCCCTGAATCCTATTGATCTGTGCAGACCCGTCAATCCTGCAACCTTCATGCAAGTGCTCGTGGATCTTGCTTACATAGCCCTCCTTTTCACACTGCTCGATATTTTTGCCATCAAAAAAGGCCCAGCCTACCTCCAGATACGCGGATCTTACTGCATCACAGTCTTGGCAGCAAACTTTGTCTTGCTGTGCCAGATTCTCATTCTGGGTCTGATCTTTAGCACCGTAACATGGTCCACAATAGTCGGGATCGTCATTAAGTGGCGCGGTGCTATCGCCGTTTCCACCTACATGCAACTCAGCAACATCTCCCACAGGGCGGCCCTCTTTATCTAACCTGGTCATTGTGAACCCAGCGTTAAGGATGTCTAATTGCAACTCTCCGGAGTCATCCATAATATCGAGGTTTATCAGGTCACACGGCATTGAGGGGAAAGTTACGTCCATATTAAGCTCCAACTTTGCGTGACGGTCACGGTCAACCACTAATTGTGGTCTTGTTACCACAGAATTGAATTGCCTCCACTCGTTCACCAGCAGAAATAGCGTGGTCAAGATGCACGATAGAGTGATCAGACCGCCGGCCTTGGTGCGGACTCTTACGTCCTCTTCTGTCTTAGCAAATGCGTCCAGCGAGAGCAACGTGGACTTCTTCATGATTTCTATTGCCTCTAGGTATGTGTGCTACAAGTGTCCTACTCTCTCTGGGCACGGAAGTAATACAATCTTTGCTTTTATAATGGCGTGGTTTGAACTTTATCTTGATGGAAAATCGTCGTTCTGATGATCTTATCGTACAAGATGATAATGGTTAGATGTGAAAAGTTGTCATATTTCAATACATTTCAAGCATTAGCGTTTGACTGGGTAGATGCTCAGGTCAGAGCTGTGACGATATATATATCACCGAGCAGCGTAATGTCATCTGCAGAGATGGAGCAATTGCTACAGGCCAAAACGTTGGCCATGCACAACAACCCAACGGAGATGTTGCCCAAAGTCCTCGAAACGACAGCTTCCATGTACCACAACGATAATCTCAGCAAACTGAAACTGCCACTCGCTAAGTTTTTCACACAGTTGGTCCTGGATGTGGTATCAATGGACTCACCAATTGCCAATACGGAAAGACCGTTCATTGCCGCTCAATATCTACCACTACTTCTTGCCATGGCGCAATCCACCACGGATGTGTTAGTGTACAAGAATATTGTGCTTATTATGTGCGCTTCTTACTCTCTGGTGTTAGACCTGGTTGCCAAGACTTCGAACCAGGAAATGTTTGATCAGCTGTGTGAGCTGAAAAAATTTGTTCTCTCGCACTGGAGAACCGCATATCCTTTGCATGCCACCATTGACGACGAAAGTGATGTCGAACAGTGGACAGCACAGATTGATCAGAACATCGGCGTGAAATTGGCAACGATCAAGTTCGTATCCGAGATTGTTCTGTCGCAAACCAAGTCCTCCAGCGGCAACGAAATTAACTCATCTACTATACCCGATAACCACCCTGTATTGGAAAAATCAGCTTTGGAGAATGAAGCCAAGAGGCTCCTAGATATGTTATTAAACTATTTAATTGAAGAACAATACATGATTTCGGCCGTTTTTATTGGAATCATCAATTCGCTATCGTTTATCATCAAAAGAAGGCCACAAACAACCATAAGAATCCTTTCCGGGCTCTTGCGTTTCAACGTGGATGCCAAGTTTCCCTTAGAAACTAAGTCTGATCTGAACTACAGATTGTCGAAGAGATTTGTCGAAAGAGCGTACAAGAATTTTGTTCAATTTGGGCTAAAAAATCAAATTATTACCAAGTCCCTCTCATCCGGATCAGGGTCATCGATCTATTCCAAGTTGACCAAGATCTCCCAAACTTTACATGTAATTGGCGAAGAGACCAAGAGCAAGGGAATATTGAATTTTGACCCTTCCAAAGGAAATGGCAAGAAAACAATGTCCAGGCAAGACAAATTGAAGTACATCTCACTGTGGAAAAGGCAGCTCTCCGCATTACAGTCTAGTCTTGGCGTATCAGCAAAGACCTCCACACCCATTTCTGCGCCCACAGCTGGGCCATCAACTGAAAATATGCTTGATCAATTGAAAATATTGCAGAAATACACTCTCAACAAGACTTCACATCAAGGCACTACCTTCTTCAACAGCTCGCCCAAACCAATCAGCAACACGTACTCGTCTGTGTACTCCTTGATGAACAGTTCGAACTCCAACCAGGATGTAGCCCAACTGCCCAATGACATACTGATCAAGCTGTCCACAGAGGCCATCTTGCAAATGGACACTACAAAACTGATCACCGGGCTGTCCATTGTAGCTTCCAGATACACGGACTTGATGAATACATATGTCAATTCTGTGCCGTCCTCATCGTCCTCGAAGAGGAAGTCTGATGAAGATGAAGATGACAACTACAACGAAGAAGTCAGAAAAGGCAACCCAACGACCAATAGTAAGAAAATCAAAATAGAAACAGAAGGACTAGGGGAGGACCCAGAGGAACCTGAAGAAGATGATGGAATGCAGAAGATGCTGCAACAGGAGGAAACTGTTCAGGAGAGTTCAGGTGATGCCAACGAATCGAGCTCCATCGCGAAGGAAATCGCACCGCCGTTCGAACCTGACTCATTAACGCAGGACGAAAAGCTGAATTATCTCACCAGGCTGACAAAGAAGCTCTTTGAATTATCCAGTCGCCAAGACACTACCCCGGTAAAGACTTCGCCCTCTTCCCCTCTACTACTGGACGACGACGACTCATCGTCCTGGCTACACGTCCTGATCAGATTGATCACGAGAGGCATCGCAACACAAGAGGCTAGTGACTTAGTTCGTGAACAACTGCTCAGCTTCTTCATTCAGGACTTCGAACAACGCGTAAGTCTGATCATCGAATGGCTCAATGAAGAATGGTTCTTTCAAACTTCACTACGCCAAGAACCAACCAACTACAAAACATGGTCTTTAAAAATTCTCGAGTCTCTAGGTCCATTTCTTGAAAACAAACACAGACGATTCTTCATCAGACTTATGAGTGAGCTGCCCAGTCTTCATAGTGATCACCTTGAGGCTCTCAAGCCTATTTGCCTGGACCCGGCAAGAAGCTCTCTTGGATTTCAGACGCTCAAGTTTCTCATTATGTTCAGACCTCCAGTGCAGGACACTGTGCGTGACCTACTGCATCAGCTCAAACAAGAAGATGAGAACTTGCACAAACAATGCGATTCACTGCTCGACAGGTTGAAGTGAAGTAATCACTACCATTATATATATATATATATAAGAATGCTTGTACCTATGCTTACAACTGTCTTTAATTGCAAACCAATGTGTTATTCACCATTTGTGTTATAAAATATCATTATTTTGACACGTCCTTCAGGAGTCACTTAGCGGCGGAGTCACTTTCGCTAACTCTTTCTTCTATATATACAGACCACCAAACAAGTGGTTAACGATAACGAGAAAGTATACATTAAGACATAATACACCGACAATGTTACGCAGTACTAGACTATGGACCACCCGCATTCCTACCGCTGGCAAGTTGTTTTTGAGAAACAGCTCCAGTAATGCCCTAAACAAGAATAAACTACCATTTTTGTACTCATCCCAAGGACCTCAAGCCGTGAGATATACTACCCAACATGAGTGGATAGCTGTGCATCAGGACAAGACTGCCTTTGTCGGAATCACAAAGTATGCCACTGACGCCCTTGGAGACGCTACCTATGTTGAGCTACCAGAGGTGGGCACTGAGATCGCCCAGGGCGAGTCGCTAGGATCTATTGAGTCCGTTAAGTCAGCTTCTGAGATTTACCAGCCTGCCGATGGTACCGTGGAGGAAATCAACACCAACCTCGAAGAAAACCCAGGCGTGGTGAATGAAGACCCCATGGGTGACGGCTGGCTAGTCAAGATGAAGCTTGGCGAGGGCGTCAATGTGGAACAGGTCGAGGGTCTAATGTCCCTAGAGCAGTATGAAAAGACACTGGTTCATGATGACTAAATGAAGTCTATACGTACGTAAAGCACTTATAAATATATATATAAGAGAAATAGAAAAAACAATTCAACACATACACTTATTTATTCTATTTGGCCTTGGACTCATATTCCTGTGGAGTCTTTAGCGATAATTGTAAAGCATGGATGCCATTTGTCTGCGCCATCTCATCTTGTAAGAGAGAATAAACCATGCGGTGACGTTGTGGAAGTTTCAGGCCTTCAAATTTTTTACTGACCATCTCAATGCGGAAATGTGTCTCAGCAGAGGCATTTTCCTGCACACCAGCATGTCCCTTATGCTTGTATGAGTCGTTATACAGACCAAACGCAAAGTTCTTGTAATCTGGAAAACGACGTTCTAGTCTCTTAAGAATGGCATGTGCCATGGGTCCATCTGTGCTCATTGCTCGCTTAAACATTGTTTTCTTTCTACCCTACTTTGCTGCTAGTAATACTACTTTCTTTTTGATTTGTCATTCCGGACCATGCAAGTTTCTTCATTTGGTCACTAAGAACCATAAAGGCGATAAGGGAAGAAATAAATATAGGAAAACAAGCTCTCACACACCATGTTACGTTCTATATCGGTGAAGCATGCCTGGTGGCCAAGGATTTTGACGGGCCAAAGAATTTGGTATTCCACACAGATGGCAGTGACTCCGGAAGAGAAGATGATTATGGACAAACTACAACAGGAACTAGAGCCAGAGGTGTGTAAGGTGCAAGACGTTTCCGGTGGCTGCGGTTCTATGTTTTCCATCAATGTAACAAGCAAGAAATTCAACGGGCTGAGTCTCATCAAGCAGCACCAACTGGTGAACAGAATTTTGAAAGACGATATTTCCAGATGGCATGGCCTGCAACTGACCACCAAGAAGGCAAGTGCAAAGGGTTCGGCATCATCATGAATAGTCTTGGAAGCAAAAAAGTCCATGTAAGTATCACTTTTAGTTTAGTCTTGCTTTCCCCTGTGTATATTCTTTACATTATATATTTATTATTTTAATTGGAATCGCGAAATTTCACATTAGGAACACTGATATCAAAAAAACAAAGCAAATAACAGTAGGGAATTCATAGTAATGGTACATCGTTGGGTTAGTAGTAGTAGCAGGCGTCTCCACAACAATGACGACAATGGTGACGATGATGGTGACGACAGCGAGTTCACGAACTCGATGGATTCCGGGATGTCTATACCATCATTCAGGGACTCTGTAACCACGAGGTCATCTCATAACGATGCCTTGAAGCCTGCCCTAGTCAGCGATTCCAACAGAGTCAAGAATATGGAGAAGGAGCTGACAAATGCAAAGATCAAGATCCAAGTACTCTATGAATACATTCGTAAAATTTCTGATAAAGATGCTAATCCGCCGTCGATAGTCAATGACAATGAATTTAAAAATTCCATAATCGAAGATTTAAATGTCGAAATAAGCAAATTGAAGCATACTTTAAAAACAAGGGAGACTGAATACCAAGATACGCTGCAATTCGTGCAGGAAAATTTGGAAAATTCCGAAAGTATCGTAAATACCATCAATCATTTGCTATCCTTTATATTAACCAATTTTGATGACCAAGATGAAAATGTTCATGTCTTTCATGAAAAAGACAAAGAAATCCTGGAGGAAACTTTGGAATTGAGCTCGGATTATGTACTTGAGAAAATGGATACTTTATCCAAATTCATCACCCAGTTCTTGCAGGAATTTTTGCATTCTAAAGATCAAGTGCAACCAAAAGATGAAGATGAAGACGAAGAATTTCGCTCACTGGCTCAATCTTCACCTGCAAGATCACATTTCGAGAGTAAGGATTTGTCAACAAGCGAGCGGGATGATGTTGATAATCGATACCAGAATGATGAAACTCATGACAATAATAATCACACTGATACAGAAAATGTGATAGCTAATAGTACTACTTTACCCATTTTAGCTGCCGAATCCCGCTTTGAAAAAACTTTGGACACTCAGTTAGAGATTGTAATCGAAAATTTACACAAAGAGTATGACCAATTTATAGATTCCATCAGACTTAAATTTGAAAAGTCACAGAAACTAGAACAAATAATAGCGTCTAAATTAAATGAGCAATCTCATCTGCTGGGTTCCTTAGAACTGGAAGAGAATTCCAATTCTGTCATGGAAAAACAAGACCTTTTGATATCTCAATTGAAGAAAAAGATAGAGTCACAATCTGTTCTGATGAAGGATTTTGAAAAGTTAAAGAATGATCTTAGTAGAATGGATCAAAATGAGAAAGTTTTAACTAAAGAATTGGAAACTTTGACAAAAATAAATAAATTAAAGGAAAACAATTGGGACAGCTACATTAATGACTTAGAGAAGCAAATCAATGATCTTCAAATCGATAAGTCAGAGGAGTTCCAAATAGTACAAAACCAATTAGACAAGTTAGGTTTAGAGAATTATCAATTGAAGAATAAACTAAATACTCTGGACAATCAAAGTTTAATAGTATCACAATATGAAACTAATTTCACTAAATTCAACCAGAATCTTTTATTACACCTCGACAGTGTTTTTCGTATCTTACAGAAAATCTTACAAGAAAGCTCAATAATACAATTTGATAGGAAGATGAACTCAATAAAATCAGTACCGAATGCACTGAAAAACTTGAATGTGATTCAGCCAAAACTAGAATCGCTCTACACCTTTATAGAGACTGCATTAGAATCCATTATAGATTCTTATATTTCTTCACTAATTGTCATGGAAAATCCGGAGAAGCAACAACAAGAAGGAGATGAACTAACCGCAACCCCAAATAAAGAATTGTGCTTACGAATAGAGGAGTTACAAAGAAGATGGATATCCGAAAGAGAAAGACGGAAGCTTGATGCAAACGCTTCAGAAGCTAGAATCAAGGCTTTAGAACAAGAAAATGAGTCATTGAGGTCGAAACTGTTTAATCTATCAATAAATAATTCTTAAGTGACGTACAGATATATAGCGCAATACTCCGCCACTTTGAAGCAGCTTATTTAGTGGTTACCGTAGGCCTTTAACATTTAATATAGTGATTTTTGTCTTGGAAACAAGAATGATATTCAAGCAACGAACAAATAAAAATCAAAAACAAAAGTAACGGACGATCGAAAATCAGTAGATCGAACAACATAATGACTAAAGAAACAATTCGGGTAGTAATTTGCGGCGATGAAGGGGTTGGTAAATCCAGTTTAGTGGTATCATTAACTAAAGCTGAATTTATACCGACCATACAAGACGTATTGCCCCCCATCAGTATTCCGAGAGACTTCTCATCATCACCTTCATACTCTCCCAAAAATACAGTTCTCATAGATACTTCAGATTCGGATCTTACGACTTTAGATCATGAATTAAAATCTGCAGATGTCCTTTGGCTTGTGTATTGCGATCACGAATCGTATGAGCATGTTTCTCTCTTTTGGTTACCTCACTTCAGATCTCTGGGATTGAATATTCCTGTCATTCTCTGCAAAAATAAGTGCGATTCCCTATCAAATACCAATTCTAATGCAATGTCATCATCAGCAGATAGTGATGATATTGATACCAAAGTGGAAGATGAGGAATTTATTCCGATTCTAATGGAGTTTAAAGAAATTGACACTTGCATTAAGACTAGTGCCAAGACTCAGTTTGATCTTAATCAGGCATTTTATCTTTGTCAAAGGGCTATAACACACCCAATATCACCCTTGTTCGATGCCATGGTTGGTGAATTAAAGCCATTGGCTGTCATGGCTTTGAAAAGAGTTTTCCTCTTGAGCGATTTAAACCAGGATTCATACTTGGATGATAACGAGATCTTGGGATTGCAAAAGAAATGCTTCAATAAAAGTATCGACGTAAACGAATTGAATTTCATAAAAGATTTGCTTCTGGATATTCCTAAACACGATCTAGAGTATGCTAATAATAAGTTGTACGTGCCTGGGAAGGGCATCACAAAAGATGGTTTCCTTGTCCTAAACAAAATTTACGCTGAAAGGGGACGGCATGAGACTACATGGGCTATATTAAGGACTTTCCACTACACAGACTCCCTGTGTATTAATGATAAAATCCTTCACCCGAGGTTGGTTGTGCCTGATACTTCCAGCGTGGAATTGAGCCCTAAGGGGTACAGATTTCTTGTAGATATTTTCTTAAAGTTCGATGTCGATAACGATGGTGGTTTGAATAGTCAAGAACTACATCGTCTATTTAAGTGTACACCAGGGCTACCTGAACTATGGACATCAACAAATTTTCCCTTCTCCACAGTTGTGAACAACAAGAGCTGCATCACTTTACAAGGCTGGTTAGCCCAGTGGAGTATGACGACTTTCTTGAATTATAGCACAACTACCGCATACTTAGTGTATTTTGGCTTCCAAGAAGATGCAAGACTCGCCTTACAAGTAACTAAGCCAAGAAGAATGAGACGTCGTTCAGGGAAGCTTTACAGATCCAACGTCAATGACAGAAAAGTGTTTAATTGCTTTGTCGTAGGAAAGCCATGTTGCGGCAAGAGTTCTTTACTAGAGGCCTTCTTGGGCAGAACATTCTCAGAGGAGTATTCTCCCACGATTAAACCAAGAATTGCAGTCAACAGTTTGGAACTAAAAGGTGGGAAACAGTACTATTTGATTCTGCAAGAACTCGGAGAACAAGAATACGCCATACTAGAGAATAAGGACAAGTTAAAAGAATGTGATGTGATTTGTCTAACCTACGACTCCAGCGACCCAGAGTCATTCTCCTATCTAGTTTCACTTCTGGATAAGTTTACTTATTTACAAGACCTACCGTTGGTATTTGTAGCTTCTAAAGCAGATCTCGATAAACAGCAACAAAGATGTCAAATTCAACCAGATGAACTAGCAGATGAGTTATTTGTGAATCACCCATTGCACATATCATCGAGATGGCTAAGTTCACTGAATGAACTCTTCATAAAAATTACAGAAGCTGCACTAGATCCTGGTAAGAATACTCCAGGGTTGCCAGAGGAAACCACAACTAAAGACGTCGATTACAGACAAACGGCTCTAATTTTTGGATCCACTGTTGGATTCCTGGCACTGTGTTCCTTCACACTGATGAAACTGTTCAAGCCATCAAAGTTCCACAAATAACTGATGCCCAATGTTTTGGTATTAGGGAGAAAACTGCTATTCTACAATAACAATTTTAGGACGGACATATTTCAGAGCCCTTTTTCTCTCTCCGATAAAAATGAAAAACCACAGTAATTTAGAAGGGAACACATAAAGAATATAGAGATGGCTTATCTCAAGCAAAGTTAAAGTTTTCTATCGCGTTTAACCATACCACAACAAATATAAATTAATCCAATGGCATCCCATCAACCCGGCAAGTGTTGTTTTGAAGGAGTCTATCATGATGGATCTCCGAGGGGACACCATGAAGAAATATTTGGTTTAGATACGTACGTAACAGGGTCTGCATCGCCTCAGGAAAAAGTGATTGTTATTATGACAGATGTATATGGTAACAAATTCAACAACGTTTTATTAACGGCCGATAAATTTGCAGACGCCGGGTACAAGGTCTTTGCTCCCGATATCCTATTTGGTGATGCTATTATACCAGATAAACCAATTGATCGTGATGCTTGGTTTCAAAAACACTCTCCTGAAGTCACCAAGAAAATCGTTGATGGATTCATGAAGTTATTAAAACTCGAATACGATCCAAAGTTTATCGGTGTTGTTGGTTACTGTTTTGGTGCCAAATTCGCCGTTCAGCACATCAATATGAATGAGGGTCTTGCTAATGTTGCGGCCATTGCGCATCCATCTTTTGTTAGCATCGACGAAATTGAAGCGATTGGTAACGAAAGGCCATTATTGATTTCAGCAGCTGAAGAAGATCAAATCTTCCCGGCCAACATGAGACATTTGACGGAAGAAAAGCTGAAAGATATTCACGCTATTTACCAATTGGACCTCTTTAGTGGTGTGGCTCATGGATTCGCTGCGAGAGGCGATATTTCTAACCCAGCTGTGAAATATGCAAAGGAGAAGGTCTTGCTTGATCAGTTATATTGGTTTGATCATTTTTCGAAGGTTTAGAAGGGAAGAACTGTCCCTACATTAACCACTATATATGTATATATACATATATGTGTGTATGTGCTTAGCTCTTTATATTTTCAATCAGTTTCATAAATTCGTGGCTATAAAAATTAATTAGTTGCTGAAATGAATAGATAGGGGTTACAGAAAATGATTCAAGCGAAATCATTACCAAATAAAAAGTCATAATCAAATAAATCCAAACCACCAAAATATCCTGGAAAAGAAGTATTATTTGCTTGACCTCTATCAAACCCGTTGGGAAGTTGTGCTTCAGACGAATTTTCGACAAAAGGTGTAGCATTGGTTGAATTGTTCAGGCTATTCATTCCAATCATCGATGATTGTTCTTTTGAACCATCACTTGGTAACGGACCCTGCCGTAGACCACTGTGGTAGTCTAAATTTTGTTCAAGTGCAGCAGTCGACGATATTTTTTCTAAATTGTCTAGAGATGAATTCCATGTCTGAGTGCTAGTAGGAGTCGGCTTCCCAAATACTTCACCGTTGAATACGGCAATAGTGTTTACAGGGGGCTTCAATCCTGAGGAAATTTGAATTTCTTTCTTGATATTCTTATTCAGCTCATCGATATCTTCAATATTGAAACTCGCAACGTAATTACATGCCATCAATTCTTCTAGCAGTCGATCTTTTTTGTCTAATTTGACGCCTAAAGTGATGCTTAACGTCTTAATTATCCTTGAATGCATTTGCTCCATTTGGATCATCGTAAATATGCCGTGCCATAATTCACCCTTTCTCATTCTTTGAACAATGACGTCAAATAAAGCTAACATCTTAAAAACAGGGAAATATGTGAATCTTAAATGCTCTGAAGCAGAGCAATAAATACTTTCTAAAGCAGACTCCAGATCTCTTTGTAGGGTACTAAATTTTACAACTTTAGCATTTAATTCCTTTACTCTTGAATCTGTTGCCCCTGGTAGCTGTTGTATTTCAGAAGATATCATATGGATGGCTAAGCCTATTCTTAGAATAATCCCTAAGAGGCTGAAAATTGTGCTGGACAAAGCTAACTGAATAAACTTCGTAACATTGAAACTGGTCAAAGAGGAAATTGCGTGTCGATAATCTCCATTGAAAAATTTATTGAAATAATTTATCAACGACAAAGCATCCATACAACTAATCATGAAATATTTCTTGTAGAATGGAAATATACTTTTGTCTTTAGTGATCAGTGACTCGAAATGTAAAAATATAGCCATTGAAGTTCTCAGCATCAACAATTTATTCATTATCCGACTGTGAAATGAAGAAGAATTCTCTGAAGATAATAAGTTTATTCTTGAAATTATATCAGCGTCGTCAAGATCCGATTTATCCTGTGTAGCACTTTTCAATGGCACTATGGGAAAATTCTCCTCCACAAATATTTCAATCTTTTCTCTAATAAACTCAATTGATTGTAAATGAAAATTACCATAATAAGTCATTGTTAAATTATCTAAATCTGACAAAAGTAACGCCAGCTGGGCTCTCTTAAATGTGAATTCATGGATCCTCAAAAGTTTATGATTATCAAGGTCGCTTAGATCACCCCTAACCCGGTTCATATATACTGTCAGAGAATCAGGATCTTTGATATTCAAGAATAATGCCATTAGAGATATTGGTGAGACTGAATGTCTACCTTTGAGGCTCGCTTCAAATGAGCAAACCGTAACGATACTCAACCAGAGTATTCTTCTATGATTTAACGTTCTTTTATCTGAAGTAGATGGGGAAATTAATTGAGGGAAATCAGATGGATCTCTATGAAGGCCTATTGAAGTGGAAAGCATCATTATTAAACTGCTAATAACATCGGTAGGATGCTCGAGAAAAAAATCGCCTTCTTCAGGAGAAAAGGCAAAAAACGACCAGATATACAGCAAACATGATATGATGTTTTCGTTAGCGCATGCACACCAATTTTCTGACGCCAAACATCTTTGACTCAGCAAAATAAAGTCATTCGGTATTGGATATTTATCAATTAAGTCCTTCGAAAGATAAAAACTTGAATCTGCTGTTTTATGGTCCAAAAATCTAATGGACATATATGATAGTTTTAGGATGACCAAAAGTATACTCAAGTTCTCTACCTTCGCCCTCAGATGCGTGCTTCCCATACGTATCTTCACCTTGGATGGATCCTTTGTGTCGGGAAAAATTGTTTGACTTAAAGATTCTTCGAAAATGTCTAACTCAATGAAAGGTAAACTTGGATAAACGTATTCATAAAAGTGGTTTTTGTATCGTTCAATGATTTCATAAGATGGCAAAATAGCTTCACATTCAGTGATCAAGCTTCTTAATAGATCCGAATATTCACCACCTTGAGGGCAATGATCTTCTAAATATTGATAACCAACGGAATTGTAAAGCATTGACAGCAACATACCGATTTTCAGATTCCTGTTTGAATTTGTGTTCTGTAATATCCTATCTGTAAATTCATTAACACGGTTCTTCTCATCATCTGTTTGACATTGTCGGATCAGCATTTCCTTCAGTTTTAAAAGATTATTTGCTACACTAGGTTGAGCCCTTGTAATATTCGCGTTGGCCGTCAGTGCCGGTATCATCGTGTTCTTAGAAGTGTCAAGAAACACTGAGGTAACCAAGATCTTCAGGAAGCAGTCTTGAATTATGATGTAGTTCTCCGACAATGGCTTAACTTCTCTTTTCATGACTTTACTCATAATCATGGTGGGGTGACTCCTATACAAGTTGATTTCGATATCATTTTCATCACTGTTTGAGTTCTCCGATGCACTTTTATCATACATGTTCTCTACTTTATGTATTTTCTTGGTGTCGGGACTTCCCCCATCGGCTTTATTTATTTTGGTCGGACTTGCTGATCTCTTTCCTGATTCATTCACCTCTCTTTCCGTTAGCAGCTTCATGGCCTTATCCTTCCAGTAATACATATCCTTTTCCAGTCTTGATATGATGGCATCCTTGCTAGGAATTCGAGGTGCTGGTTGTTTGGATACATCATAAACACATTTCAACCCATGCTTGATGCATCGACTACATTCCGGTTTTTCTCTGTCACACTTGGTTTTTGATTTCCTACAAGCCTGGCAAACAAATGATATTCTATTTCTTTTCCTGTTATGTGTTTCGGAGTTCTCGGGGGCAGGCGATGTGCTTGAGTGTTCAGCTTCTAATCCAGGCGTTGAATTATTAAAGCCTAAGAAGAGCGCCTCCGAATATGGTTTAGTAGTGTTGTTATCACCATTTCCGGTATGCGGAGCTTGCTGCGTACTATTCTCGACCATCTCTTATGCAACCTGATCGATTATTAACTTGTCTCTAACACAAAATAGCAAACAGTAAATCCTTTCTGGAAGATCTGTATCCTTTTCTACACGTCAAAAAAGATGTCAGAAAAAAGCGGCAATTGCGTACATTCAAGGAAACAGAGCCAAAGCGAACTTCATAATTAAGGTTTTTATCGCTGAAATATGTGTGGTGTAGGGATGTAATGGAGATAATACAGAACATTGAGTGGTTTTCTTTGAATACATATTGAAATTTAATGTTGATTTTGATATTTATATAATGAGTTGTTACATGTGAGTATATACTGGATTACAGATACGGGTTGGTATCACGGTTGTTTTCATTGCTGCCGTTGTTGTTAAAATGCGAATATGATTTATTGGAATTCCCCACATAGAGACTTGATTCAGGTTTCATTAAACTGGAAGTGCTCATATTATTCGGCACCAGGTTAGTACGAGAAGAAGATGATGCACGCTGGTATTGTGGAGATAAGAAGCTACCGCCCGTGCCCATGACAGCAGAGGTGGGTTGTACAGGTTGATCCGTTACCTCCGAGGGGTCGAAGGGAGAGGAATTCTGTTTAAAAGAGGATGAACTAGTCTCATCGTCAAAAAGTCTTGCCGTATTAGTGTTTGTGTTCAGGTTCTTACCAAAAGTGTCGTCACGAAATAATTTTTCTTGCTCATTTTCATTGGTGTCCATAACGGCTTTCCTCAATTCAAACAGCTCAGAATCATTCTTGTTTTCCCCATCGAAATCATTTTGAATCTTAGGGATAAAGGACACACGGTCATCCTTCATGGGCTGGTAACGGACGTCTGGGTTCCTGTGTAACAACGCCAATGTGCATGTGACGATAGTGAATAATAACAGGAAAAGAGCGAACACTGCGTTCAAAATAAACAAAATAACCGCCATAACAGATGAAACCACTGCAGGTTGCTTGAACAAATTACTAAAGAACAAAAAGAAAAAAGCGTTAATTAAATTCACCAAATGAATGGCAATATTGAAAATGTTAGTTCTCTTGTCTAGATATGGCCTGATCCAACACAGAAAAACGAAATAGGCTAGTTCAATGACAAAGATGATCATTGCTTGCGCTTTACCCTGGTTTTGTAAAACAGCAACAAATAGAGACCTTAAGAATGCATAACTTAGCAGGGGTAAAAGCCACCAGAATTTATCGGCTTTGAATTGCACGTATAAGAACCCGAACTTGTTCAAAAAGTAGGTGTCACTGTAAAGAAGGTACGCAGGATTCTTATATAACCTTAAAGATTCTTTTCCCTTGATGAAAACTCTTATAGTTCCATAAACCAAGAGTCCTGTAATGATCAATAATATTATCACGGCATCAACAACAATTGCTGGAGAGTTCACCTGAGTGAATTCCCAAATGGCCAATAGAGAAACTTGAGGGAACGCGATGATGGATAACCTGAAAAGTGTACCTTTAATGATGCTTCCCCAGTTCTTTCTGTATTGGAAAAAATTAGAAGTCTCTTTTAAGATTCTTGCCCTCGTGAGAACTTCTAGTAGGGCTTTGAAGAAAATCAGAGAGGCGACAACAACAAAGAGGAAGAAAAGGAAAAAAACAATACCGGTTAAAAAGAAGTTAGACAATTCAATATTTGCTAAGTAAGCGACTCTTTCTATACCTCTCAGAACGAGGATCTTGGCCGAATAGTTACTTGGGTCCTTTTCCGAGGTTGTGTAAAGATTTGAGTCGTCCAAGATCGTGTCAAAATTGTAATCACTAGAAGATGCCATGGAAATAGCACGTTTTTGCACGCTAATGGACAAGACGTCCTTATTTGCTACCACGACATTCGATACACCGTTGGTGGCTTGTACGTACCAATCGAAGATCTTTTGCATGAATTTGGCATTGATAATACCCATAGACCATTGGAAATTTTGCGCCCATGCAGCAGCAATAGGTGGCACTCTTGAGACACCCATCATTGCAGTAATGGCCAAATTTTGGAAATAGATGAACAGTGAGATGGAGTTGGATGCAATGTGAGCCGCCGTGGCTGAGTAACCAATAACAGAAACAAATCCGGACGTAAGCAAACCAACACCTGAGATAGCTGCAATGGGCCAAGCTGCATACTTAGTTTGTACCGTTTTTCCGTTACTCAAGATAGCCTGAACACAAGCTAGCGGTTTTTCGAACTCCGTATCGTTCCGAGCGTATGCCACCACACGGACTTGAGCATCCAAGTCTGGAATGGTGTAAGCAATACCGGGTATCTGCTTGGTAATAGAAGTGTCGACTTGCTGTGTAGAAACAACATCAATACGCCCAGCGCTAAGGGGGCAGAGCGACACTTGCCCCAACTCACATAGATCGAAGGTCTTGTCCAGCACCTTAAGCCCGTAGGCGAGCAGCTCGGCCTTAACTGTGACATTCCCGTTCAATGTCGTGGTAGCGTCGATATCAAAGATAATAGTATTATTGCTAGGGTAGAATTTCACATCAAAGAAAGATGCCGTTAATTGCGAATTGTCCATGCATGTTAGCAAGGAAGTGGTCTCCAAATGCTTCGCCGAGGCAGAAATGGTATCGTTCGTGTCAGAGGAGCGTGCTGTGCTGCCGCACAGCACGAAGCACGTTAAAAAGAACCTTACAAAGGTTTTCAGAAAGACCATGGCAATATGATCTCTTATCACGTCAGTATAATCGTAATATAGTGAGAAAAGAATATAGTATATTACAGTAAAGTTCAGTATAGCACAGCAAAAGTACTTTGTCTAAGGAATAAAACGCGTCTTTCAAGGATGGCTTTCTATATATATGCCATTAGAATACGTAATAATGTTCTGTACGTCCTATCCTGAAGGCATAATTAATGATTATCTTTCTCTAAGAGAGAGCAAGATGGCTGAGTAGTCGCGCGAAAAAAAAGAGAAAAGAAACAGCAAGGTTAATTTTAGAAAAGAAAAGGGAAAAAGAAAAGAATATCATCTCAAAGGAAAGCTTTTCGACTATTTTTGTTACCCGACCAAGAAGATATTGGTCACGTGTATAAACGTCCACAGTGATAGTATTACATATAAGTCACGTGAAAACGGCTGTATGGGCCGTGATAATCGTCCCGGACGAATGGTGCGGCAACCTCCATCCCCTAAAAGTGTTCACGTGCGCGTGTGACCGTGCTCCATTGCACCGGGATGTCGAGATGACGCTCTCCTCAAATGAACTCACCCGTTGACTGCCGTGGTAAGCGACCGCGAGGTCATCCCTTTCCTGTTATCTCCTAAGATCCAAAAGAAAGAAAAAAAGGTTGGGGTAGGAATTGCCGCCGAGCCTCCGATGCTCTTATTCAATAGATATTGGGGTTGGGGTACTTTCCTTCGGTGGCGAATAGTTCCCCCCTTCATTTTGTATATAAACTGGGCGGCTATTCTAAGCATAGTTCTTGGTTAGCTTATCTTCCCTTGCTTTATGTAGCTTTTATATCTCATCTTATTCTTCTTGTAGCAACAAACAAACAACAATATTAAGAACTACTAGAAAAGACATCGCCTATTGTGTTATGTCACCCTCTGCCGTACAATCTTCCGAACCTCAAGAACAGTCGAGTAAAATTGACGAGTTGAAAGCGCAAATGTCTCAATCTGCATCAGCCGCTCAGCAAAAAAAGGAGCACGAGTACGAACATTTGACGTCTGTTAAGATCGTGCCACAACGGCCTATCGCCGATAGATTGCAACCTGAAATTGCCACACACTACTCCCCACATTTGGATGGGTTGCGGGATTACCAGCGCCTACATAAGGAATCCATCGAGGACCCTGCTAAGTTCTTCGGTTCGAAAGCAACCCAATTTTTGAATTGGTCGAAGCCATTTGATAAGGTGTTCATTCCGGACCCCGAAACCGGCAGGCCCTCCTTCCAGAACAACGCATGGTTTCTCAATGGTCAACTGAATGCCTGTTACAACTGTGTTGACAGACATGCTTTAAAAACGCCCAACAAAAAGGCGATTATTTTTGAAGCTGATGAGCCTGGTGAAGGCTATTCCATAACTTACAAGCAATTGCTTGAAGAAGTCTGTCAGGTAGCCCAGGTGCTGACCTACTCTATGGGGGTTCGCAAGGGTGATACTGTTGCCGTGTATATGCCAATGGTTCCTGAGGCCATCATCACCTTGTTGGCTATTTCTCGTATCGGTGCAATTCATTCCGTAGTCTTTGCCGGGTTTTCTTCCAATTCCTTGAGAGACCGTATCAATGATGGGGACTCCAAAGTTGTCATCACAACGGATGAATCCAACAGAGGTGGCAAAATCATTGAGACCAAAAGAATTGTCGACGACGCGCTAAGAGAAACTCCAGGCGTGAGGCACGTCTTGGTTTACAGAAAGACCAACAACCCATCAGTCGCTTTCCACTCCCCCAGAGATTTGGATTGGGCAACTGAAAAGAAAAAATACAAGACCTACTATCCATGCACTCCAGTTGATTCCGAGGATCCGTTATTCTTGTTGTATACTTCTGGCTCTACAGGCGCCCCCAAAGGTGTTCAACATTCCACTGCAGGCTACTTGTTAGGCGCTTTATTAACCATGCGCTACACTTTTGACACTCATCAAGAGGACATATTCTTCACTGCGGGTGATATTGGTTGGATCACAGGACACACTTATGTGGTTTATGGTCCTTTGCTATATGGTTGTGCCACTTTGGTCTTTGAAGGTACTCCAGCATACCCTGACTACTCCCGTTACTGGGATATCATTGATAAACATAAGGTCACTCAATTCTACGTTGCCCCAACCGCTTTGCGTTTGTTGAAAAGAGCCGGCGACTCCTATATTGAAAATCATTCATTAAAATCGTTACGTTGCTTAGGTTCCGTCGGTGAACCAATTGCCGCTGAGGTCTGGGAGTGGTACTCTGAAAAAATAGGTAAGAATGAAATCCCCATTGTAGATACTTACTGGCAAACGGAATCCGGTTCACATTTGGTCACCCCATTGGCCGGTGGTGTCACACCAATGAAACCTGGCTCCGCCTCGTTCCCCTTCTTCGGTATCGATGCAGTTGTTCTTGATCCTAATACTGGTGAAGAAATCAACTCTACTCATGCAGAAGGTGTCCTTGCCGTCAAAGCTGCATGGCCATCGTTTGCAAGAACCATTTGGAAAAATCATGATAGGTATTTGGACACCTATTTAAACCCTTATCCTGGCTATTACTTTACAGGTGACGGTGCTGCAAAGGACAAAGATGGCTATATTTGGATTTTAGGCCGTGTTGATGATGTGGTGAACGTCTCCGGTCATCGTTTATCTACCGCCGAGATTGAAGCTGCCATCATTGAGGACCCGATTGTGGCTGAATGTGCTGTTGTGGGATTTAATGATGACTTAACTGGTCAAGCAGTAGCTGCATTTGTGGTTTTAAAAAACAAATCTAGTTGGTCCACTGCGACAGATGATGAATTGCAAGATATCAAGAAACATTTGGTCTTTACTGTCAGAAAGGACATCGGTCCATTTGCTGCACCAAAACTGATCATTTTAGTGGATGACTTGCCCAAGACAAGATCTGGTAAGATAATGAGACGTATTTTGAGAAAAATTCTAGCGGGAGAAAGTGACCAATTAGGTGATGTTTCTACTTTATCAAATCCTGGCATTGTTAGACATTTGATTGATTCAGTCAAGTTGTAATGATGATTTTTTTTTTTATAATGACGACATTTTATTTCTCATGTTTTATTTCTCTCATGTTTTTGTTCTCTCATAATCGAGCTGCTTCTTACTTATTAAAACCTTTCCTTTTTTTATACTTATAATTATTTATTCTTTACACACTATTACAAGAAACTCTTTTCTTCTAAATTAATTGCATATCGCGTCGACCAGCATACTTTCTATATCGCTGTCAACAATAAGTTTGGCAAACCTGCCAATATCATCAGGAATTACCACTGTATTGTTATTATCACTACCTGTAAAGTCCTTCGAATTTAGTATGCAATGAAACTTGCCTATTCTTCTTACGCACGACCATAATCCATCCATAGTATCGCAGTATATGATTTTGTGTTCGTTTCCTGATTTCTGGAAGATATCCTCGATTTGTTGTTTCAATGATCCATTAGTCTGACTCATAGGAACCAGCAAAACGAGGTCGTCATTGGCATATTCATTCCAATTTATGGTCAGTCTTTGAATCGATTTACTCATTATGATACATTTACTCTTCCTTGCCTTCTTATTTTCTTCCGTAACGTCATCCTTTGAAAGTCTTGTATCACCATCACCGTTTGTGCTCGTCAGTTTTTGATATATATAGTATGATGTGGCCAACACTGCCACTGTTGCGCCCACTATACCTAATGTTCTCGATTTGTTTAGTTTCCTGCCCGATAGTTGTACCATATTATCATGTCGTCTTTTTTTTTGTATTGTACGTTTCTACTTTATCATCCATGGTATTGCCTTTTTCATTCTTTGCTCACTTTTTTTTTTTGGCTAAATTAAGGGACAGCAATGCACTTCTTATATCCACATGAAATATTCGCCATATGTGAAAGGAACGATTTATTGGAAGAGTATAGATTGTAACTATAAAACAAACTTGAGTATAACATAATTTGCCTCTAAACAAAATTTATAAAGTAAAAACATAAAAAGCCCGCTTAAGCACTAGGGTTTACACTAGGAAAAATGCTTTTCAATATGGTACCATGCAAATATATTTCTTTTAGGTTAGTTCTTCTGGACACCAGTCCGCCAATTAAAATAATACTCTTGTCACATTGCAAAGAAGTCCCACCGACACCAACTAATATATTTGAATTTGTGTCTTCATTTTTATTCTCATCATTTTCTTTTTTAGATAGAATAATTTTATGTTCTTTCCAACATTGCGTGCTCAAATCAATTGTGTTCAAAAAATTACAACCCAACGGTAATGTGTCGGTATTACGTTTTCGAGAAGGCTCATCGGCATCCTCCGAGTAAAATTCGTCAACATCCTCTTGGATCATACCGCCTATACATACGCATATTCGTCCGATGCTTTCCATTTTGTGGCCAACGAGACCTACGTTGACAGTATCTATTTTTTCATCATCATTTTTGCTCGAGTTTGAGCTCGCAAATGTCTCTATTGGTGTCCATTTCTCACTTTCCAAGTCCATCAGCCACATATCATCAAGTACATTGAGACCGTTGGACCCTCCATGTAATACAACTGTTTTGCTGATACACTTCTCTTGGCTCAAAATTAATCTCTGCTTACCAATTGCAGTCATGGGGATAGCGGACAACTTTATCCCTGGTTTGACCATGAAATTATGAAAATCATGATCGATATCGGGGTCAAAGCGATCACCGGCATTTGAACCACTGGCGCTGGCACCAGCCGTCGAGGTTTCTTCTGCTGCAGTGCCATTATTAAAAAGGTCTTGATGCGTGCCATGAACCATCATGGGAAAAACCGGTTTAGGACTAACAGCACGGTCCTGTGATATATATGATGGTTTTATAACGAAATACTTTTTTAAATTGTTCAGGAGTCTCATATCAAGCGAACTCCTATCCATTAATGACGTTCCGTGAACTGAAAACGCAGCAAAAGCTCTTTCTTCGGGCCAATCTAATTTGTCCTTTTCCCTTGGTGTCATGAGTATTGCATTGGCTGTCTCTGAAAACTTACAATAACCTTTCTTACCACGCCGTGTCACAGGTATTTCAATCTTCCACAAATCATTCATTGCTTCGTAACGATCATCACCAGTTTGTCTGTAGCCACCAAATATGATAACTGTGTGCACGCAATAAGCAGTGGAATTACTGTGGGGTGACGAAGAAAGTACCGCAGGTCGTTCGAATCGCCCTGCAGAAACACCTCCCACTTTATTACTTTCATTAGTGCTTGCAGAATGAACGCTATTTCTTCTATTAGGATTATCAATGGAAATCTGTAAGTGACCAAACCTCGATGACATTGTCGGATATGCATTATACTTAGAAGGTTGTACTATAATGTCTATTTTGGTAAACTTAAACGATACAATATCAAGAATATAGCCAGTGTTGTTAACATACAATCTTTTCTTGAGATGATACTTACCATTCTCATCACCACGGGTTTCTGTCCTAATTTCAAACCCGCCATAAAAGAAAATATGTCGGTCAGTTAATCTGGACCCTTGAACACATAGTAATGGGGGTGGTATATAACCTCCCATCTTAGGTTTGTAAAAACGGCACGATGCTACAGAAGCCACATAAAGATGAGGATTATTTACCATTGATGGATTATTGATCACTTGAGGTAGCAGCGGTGGAGGTAAGTTTTTTATCCCGTCTACAAAAAAATCGTTTAACATTGGTGCATCCTCCTCGTAGCTGTAGCACGGCATTAATCCCCCAAATAGGTAAATGTTCCCATTTAATTCGACAGAACAATGGTATGTTAATGCAGGAAGCTTGTCTTCCGAAAATAGGGACGGGATAACCATATTACCAGAAGAAATTTCATACCCTTCAGAGACATAACCTCTACCATCAAAAATCTGGCGACCTGGGACTCTCTCGAAAAACAAATCCCTCTTCACAATAATGTCTTCACCATTATCATCAGTGGACTTTTCTGAAGGGTTTCTATCACCATACAGTGAAAAGTCCTTAAAATTCTTTCTTAGATTTGGTATCCATAAACTGTGCAATTTCAAAATATCCCATTCTTTGGTATTTACTGTCAATAATTTCCTGTAATATTGGAAATAAGGCATCGTTGATGGTATGGATGGCAAACAAATATTTTGAAAAGACTCGGAGCCTTGATCCAGACTTGCGCCCGTATTTGCTCCTCGAGTATTTTTGCTCTGTATATCGGAGATTATTTTGAACTTATTAAAATTTACTGACCGCACTGTACGATTCAGAAATTTGTCCACCATGAAGTTGGTCTGCAAGATGTCATTTCTCTGAGACGGCATGTCTGGATTCTTTACCGCATGACTATTATGTCGTAATACGAATGGCTTCTTCAAAGAATAGTATTTTTTCAGCAGATATTCATTTCTTAGGCTCACATTCCCCCTGTCACCAAACACCTCCTTACCAAATAGCGCAAAAACAGAAATGTAGTTTGTCACATAAGGTAAGGGATGAAAACAGTGGTCGCCCAAAGACCGGCGGCTTTCTGTCCGTTCCTCATGTTCTAATGCTGATGACAATGGTGATACAGCGGCTTTGCTACTCTCATAGGAGCTGTATCCACCATCGTTCCATGGTGAACTAGAAATTTCCATGTTTATGATTTTAGTAATGCGACAATGGGCCTGCCAATGAATCGCAATATTTGCTGTTCTACTCCTGTCTTATCGGTGATATTATTATTTCAACTTCCCTTAATTACGGCTTTTTATTGCATATTTACGTTAACTGCATGAAAAATACATTTCAACATCGGGTAAGCGAAATGAAATATTATACAGCTATAATGATAGTGCTGATACTATAACGCCAGGTGTCTATAAAGTATGGGCTAATGTGTTTTTATCATTGATACCAAGATATACGCACTAGTATTTGTCAGCTATTTAGACACTATATAACTAAAAGCCATCATTGTCAAGAGCATGACGGCGGCAGTAAGTAAAGCTTTGGGAGGTTGTTCGAGTATGTAATCTATGATGCGATCAAAGGGATTGGGAGAATCTCTTTCGTTTTGAAAACCGGATTGTAGATTTCCTAGTCTCTTGTTCATGAATTTACGTTCTGTGGAATCTTCGAGGTCTCTAAATGCGCGATGTCTCATTACCCAAGTCTTATTCCCGATGATTTGGGCCTCTGTTACGTTTTTACCGACATAAATGTTGCTTATCAACATGTTAGGAGATCCACTCCAAAATTCAAGTATCACACCATTAATTTCGTTTTCTACACGCAGTGGCTGATGCTCTTGGTAAAATAGTGGATTATCAATTTCTGGCGGATGCCATTCTCCCATGTAGTCGGGATTTATGATTTCACTAGGTTCCCATGGACCTTTGTACTTGGGATTCTTCACCAGCCTTGGTACCCACTGGCCACAACCACGTTCTGCAGTGCAAAGAGGGTTTTTGATCAGGGGTGGTACCCATTCACCGTGTTCAGATTCTTCCCACCAGGAGGGCTCTTGAGCACCCGGGTCGAGAATGTATTTGGAGACAGAGTCATCCCACTCTAATGGTTTGACGTCGTCTGGATCTGGAATCATCAATGGTTCTAGTTCATCCCAGTCAGTGGGCTTTACCATCTCAGGATCTGCAATCCGAATGCGATCGTCCCAACTGTGAGGTTTCGGTACTGTAACATCAGGAATCATCAAAGCTGGTGTGATAGGTGGTTCAAAACCGACCTTTTTCTTGTCTTCGACATGTTCTCTTGCCATGACTATTTTACCGTCAATCAGAATTTGAAAAGACTGGGTAGATTCATCTAATATGAGCGTGTACAGATGTGATTGAGAAGTGTCAGTCAATTTTGATAAAGGGGTCTCTTGTAAATATCTAAGTTTGGGTTCGTGCGTGATCTTGTGAATCTTGTTGATGGCAAATTGCACGCTGTTTATTTCTGGGGCACAATAATCCGGGCCAAACACTAATTCCACACCTGTCTTATTTGGCATATAGTTCTCCAGCGCCCCAACATTCGTCAAACCTGATACTAATTTGATGAAAGCGCCACCACAAGTCAAAGATGTGTCTAACTTAATCTCGTACTGGACTACTAAAGTATCTGATTCAGAAACATGAATGGGAGTTTCCAAGAGACGTCCAATCATAGCTGCGGTATTAGATGTTCGAACTGCGAGGCCTTTATCCCGTATAGACCCTCGCAATGGACCCTGCGACAATCGCCATTCTGCACCATAAATCTTAGCTCCTTCCTCGTTAGTGGCTTCACTGGTGATCCACTCCTTGTACAAATGCTTTGTGTCAGTATAAGCTTGGAAGTTTTCCCAGAAGGAATCCTTTCTTAACATGACATTGGGTCGTAGCGGTTCAGCTTTCACCAAAACTATATTTAAAAATAACCACTGTAGGTATGCAACTTTCATACTATCACCTTATGAGCACTTTATTTTTCTTCCCAAGTTGAACAATCTGGGCTTCAAGCTTTTTCTTAACGCTCACTACCATAGGCATCCGATGGTCGTCAACTAACCAATTCATAGGGCTCTTTTTCTTTTTCTTATTCTTATGTATAAACATGATTGAAAAAACCTATAACAATTAACAAGACCTTCACGCAATGACGTACACCTAGATATATCAAATATTATGAAACTACAATGAACCATGTATCTAATTTACAAAAATAAAGAGAAAAATATGCCTACTACAATATATCCCAAGTGTCTTTTTCGTACAAAAAAAGGTCTATTCTTCAACATCATCTGGCAAGACACCAAATCTGTTAGCAGGAGCTTTCTGTATTATCTTCTCTTCTGCTAACGAGTCAAATACTTCTGGAGCCTCTTCGTCTTCATTGCTAGCGTCACCTCCAGTCACCCTTTTTACACCCACTGATAAACCCCCGCTCAAAAATGCCAGCTCTTTCTTTATAGTTTCATTGGTGCTATCCCAGCCAGCCTTTCTTGTATTTTGAATGTACTTGGCACGAGATATAGACTTTGCAATCTTACCATCCAAACGATTAGTGAAATTTAATGCCTTCACTAAACGATCTTTGTCCATGGATGAGATGGAATTAGCCAGTTTGTCTTCCAAAACCTTTTTATTTATCTTTTTGCCCCTCTTACTTTTGTTAGCTTTCTTAGAAATTTTTGCTTCCAATAATGCTTCATTCTTGGCAGCTGTTCTAATCAAAATATTGGTCAAGTCTGTTTTCTCAGCTCTAGGTAGTTCACTTAAATCTTTTACTTCGGGATCAAAAGCATCCGACTGCCTAGCAGCTCTAGAGTTCTTTGATATTTTCTTTGCCATATTTTGCTTGTAGACAATACCTTACCTTTATGGATTCAAGGAAAAGCATTATGTGCCAGTTTCTGTTCTCATTTCAGATGCTTTCAAAGGGTCCTTTGCCAAAAAAAAATTTTCAGCTCATCGCTAGGTCAAATGAAAAGAGAAAAATAGAAAAAAGGTATAGATAGTCAAAGAAAAGTTATGTCAGTTTGTTCATAATAAAAAACATTACAAAAAAATACATAATTTCAGATACTACAAGTGAGCCCAGAGGGCCCTTGAATGTTATTTTGCCATTACGTCATCTCACCGTGATTGTTGGGAGTCAATAGAATCTTCACGTTGGACTCCTTATGATCCATCAACTCTTGGAAACCCTTTTCCCAACCATCCTCAATCTTTTGCTTACCTGTGATCAGTTGTTTACAGTCTTCCAAGGTAATGTCTCCGTTGTGGATTGCTTGAACCACTCCTTCAAAGTCCTCGACGACATAGCCGATCGAACCGGTGAGGATTTTCTCTTGCAGGGTCACATCCATTGGTTGGAATGGCACAGGCTTTGGACCCCAGACAGCAATGTTGGTGGCGGTTCCCTTGAAGGTCAATGCTTTGAGGGAAGTTTCAAAAGTAACTTGAATACCAGAGCAGTCATAACTGTAGTCAAACCCGTCATGGCTCTTGGTCAATCCACGTAATACTTCTATGGATTTTTGACCGTGCTTGGAGGGGTTAAAGACTTCGACGCCTAGATTCTTGGCCATTTCTATTCTTCTCTCTGCAACTTCAGACACTACGATTTTACCAGCCCCCATTCCCTTTAGCACCAAGATGGTACACAACCCAATAGGACCTGCACCAAGAACCAGAGCTGAGCTACCCTTTTTGAAGCCGGATATCTTGACTGCATGCCAGGTGACAGAAAGAGGTTCAACTAAAGCAGCCACATCCAATGGGATTTCCTTCGGAACGGGGATAATGTGGTGTTCAGAGACAGCAACTTGCTCAGCAAAACCGCCGCTGATAACACCTAATCCAATAAAACCGCCATGTGTGCATAGGTTTTCACTGCCCTTCTTACAAGCTTCGCAAGGCTTAGAGCTGTAATGCTTGGATTGTGGCCAGCAGTGCAGATCCGCACAACTGCTAGCGGCATCGACGACCACATGGTCGCCAACCTTCACCTTTGTCACCTTGGGACCTACTTCAGCGACAATTCCTGACATTTCATGCCCCATTGCTAGAGGTAGACCAGCGTTGGACAGAGCATGACACTCACCATCCTTAGGCATGAAGATTGGGCCATCCAAGTACTCGTGAAGATCCGAGCCACAAATCCCACACCAAGAGACATCAATAAGAACTTCATCGTCGGTTTGAATCTCGGGCTTAGGGATGTCATTAGTGAAATGGATGTCACCCTTCTTGAAATATGCCAGAGCTCTCATGCTTACTTAACCTTATTTAATTCCTATTTGCTTTTTCGCTTATCTATTCTACCAAGAAAACCTTATTAGAAAGAAAGAGTGCTACATTTGTTCAAAGATCTCAACTGGCGAATCTTCCGTGGAGAACTTGTTCCATTTTTATATGTCAATTTTTTTTTTCTTCATTCTTCACTTATTATCAAATCCACGAACATGTTGAACTCCCTAAGGGGGAAAAAGGACAGGAAAGAACAGGAAGATACGGGTCCTTCCGCTCCGTTTGAAACGCCAAAAGGTGTAAAAGAACAGTGTCAACACAATTAACGCTGTTTGAATATGCTAACTGTTGCCCCCATTGGCTTGATAGGTGTACATATGCCGTATATAGAAGTATTGCAGAGAAAGATCGCGTCAGAGGATGTGGGTGTATAAGGTATTAGATTACAGGAACGTGTATCTTAGCAGAGGATTAACGTGAGGATTTGCGAGTAACTCAATTATGTATGACGCAGCTTGGCCTCGTTTATGGACTCCCGTAATCTTTCTTGATTTTTGAAAGTGCTAAGCTCGGAAATATCCTTCTTTTCGTTATCGGCTTCCTTGTTTAATTCTCCGTGGTTATTAGGAGTCAAAATAATCTTAATGGTAGACTCCTTTTCGTTTATCAACTTCATGATGGCACCGTTCAAACCGTCTTCGATGTTGACCCTTCCCGTTATCATATGTCTCGCCTTGGCCACATCGATCCTGCGTTCTTCCAAGGCCTCGATTACAGCTTCAAAATCGTGGTGTGTATAGCACATGGACCCCATATACTTTCTCTCGTGAAGCGTAATGTCCATCGGCGAAAACTGTATTTTGTGATGACCCCACATGGCCAAGTTGACGGCAGTACCTCTGAACGTGAGACATTGAATGGCAGCATTTAATGTGACCTCCAACCCGGAGCAATCAAATGTGTAGTCAAATCCGTCACCACCTTCAGCAACTGACCTCAGATAGTCGATGCTTTCCCTGGCAGCGTGCTCGGTTGGGTCATAAACCCTGGCACCCATTTTCTCAGCCAGCTCTCTCCTCAACTTGGCAGGCTCTGAAACGACTATGTCCCTGCAACCGGCTGCGTTCAACGCTAGTATAGTTCCTAGACCAATGGGGCCAGCACCAATGATCAACGCAGTAGACCCTGCTTTAAACTCACAGACACTGATCGCGTGCCAGCACACGGCCAAGGGCTGGATCAAAGCCGCAACATCCAGCGGTACGAAGTCCGGCACTTTGTAGCAATGAGATTCGTTCATCACAACACGCTCTGCAAACCCACCACTTTGCACACCTGCTCCGCAAAGTCCCAGATACGAACAGATATTGTAGTAGCCCTTTTTGCAAGCAGCACACCATTCCTTGTCAACGTTCGGCGACTCGGGCCAACGATAACGGTCCCTGCATGTACCTGTGGGCTCGACAACCACTTTGTCCCCGACTTTGAGGTGTGCAACACCAGGTCCTACCTCCAAGACTGTGCCAGCCATTTCGTGGCCCATCGCCTGTGGTAACGGATTGTGACTGATCTCATGTGTGTGTCCATCCTCAGGAAAAAAGATAGGACCATCGGTGTACTCGTGTAAGTCCGTACCGCAAATACCACACCATGCGATATCAATCACAAGCTCATCCGGAGCCACGATGCGTGGCTCCTTCAGACTGTTGGTGAACCTAATGTCACCCTTACCGAAATACGCTAAGGCTTTCATAATAAAAAAATGTTTGATAATTCGTTGTTGTTGTTGTTGTTGTTAACTCTATACTGTATTAATCGCTTAATAACTTGATGATGATCCTACACTTGCCAAGATTCAAGATCTGCGAAACTGCAGGTGGGTCGAGCTGTTACTACAAACACATTCCGCCATCCTTATATATGTGTACATCTTCAGCACCATCCACTTAACCTGCTGCTAATAGCTGCACCTGTCGGTTTACTGACACAGCCGTGGTAGCAACCCCCTTGCTTGGTCCTCCTTATCATATCTGAACTAGCTAGACTAACCCCTTTAAGTTGCCTAGCTTAATTGCTTGAAACGCTGCCCTCACAAACTCCTCACCCCGCACGGCCACAAAAACTTCCGCGGAGCTCAGGGGTCCTCTTCCGTAATACTGAACCCTGTTTATGAGGTTAGTTAAAGTAGAACACAATACTACATTACACAGATAATTACGAACAAAAAAAAATAGCGCTTACGACTAGAAAACGTCTCCTTGATCAAGCATGGCATCAGCTACCATGACGAAGCTCGCAATGTTGGCCCCCTTGACCAATGATGGTAGGGTCTTGGTGTTTTTCTCCGTGGAGTAGTCTTGTGCGGCTTGTATGCAGTCGTTGAAGCAGTTAATCATTATCTTCTTCAATTCTTGATCTACACGCTCGGCAGTCCAAGTGACCTTTTGCGAATTCTGAGCCATTTCCAGACCGGATACTGCTACGCCACCTAGGTTAGCTGCCTTTGGGGGCCCGAACCAGACGGCGTCGTTAGCATTGGTTGCAGTGCTACGCGCTGTTTCGAAAACAGAGATGGCCTCAGGTGTTGAGCCCATGTTTGCACCTTCGGCAACAAACTTTACGCCGGATGCTACTAGGACCTTGGCTTCATCACCACTAACCTCGTTTTGAGTGGCACAGGGCAGGGCAATATCCACGTCGGCCACGTGGGTCCATGGGCGTGCCCTTGCTATATACTTGATCTTACATTCGCTGAAGGTTGCGTAGTCATCAACGATTTCTTTCAAGGACTTGAAACGGATCTTGGCTGCAGCGATGTCGCTGATTTGCTCCGACGTAATACCAGTCTCGGAGACAATGCATCCCTTCGAGTCTGATAACGACACCACAATACCACCCAGCTCGATAACTTTCAAAGCTGCATATTGCGCCACGTTACCGCTTCCGGAGATTGTCACACGCTTGCCCTCGAACGACTCCTTGCCGTTTGTAGCATAATCGATCATCGCTTGCGTATAGTAGACTAACCCGAAGCCAGTGGCCTCCGGCCTAATGAGCGAGCCACCCCAATTCAAACCCTTACCGGTCAAAACACCTTCCCAAGAGTTCTTGTACGATCTGTAAGCCCCAAACAAGTAACCAATCTCACGGCCACCAACACCAATATCACCCGCGGGGACATCCGTATCCTTGCCAATATGCTTGCTTAATTCTCTCATGAACGCGTAGCAAATCCTTCTGATCTCATTGTCAGACTTGCCTTTTAAATCTACACACAGACCACCTTTAGCACCACCCATGTCTAATCCAGTGAGGGCGTTCTTGAAGATTTGTTCAAACCCCAGAAATTTCAGTATGGACAGGTTCACCGATGGGTGAAAGCGCAGTCCACCCTTGTAAGGCCCCTTTGTTGAGTTGAACTGCACTCTGTATCCCTGTGCCACTTCTTGCTCGCCCTTGTCATTTTCCCATGTGACTCTGAATTGAATGCTTCTCTCCGGAACAGAAACAATAGGTAGTACTTTCCTATACTGTGGAAATTTCTCAAAGATTCGTGAGTCCTCCACAGAAGAAACAATCTCATCGTAAGCCTGCTGAAATTCGGGTTCACTTGTCATTTTCCTTTTCGCCTTTCTTTTTGGGGTGATTTTGTTGCTACTTCACTATCTATCTATCTATATACATAATAGCTTATGTGCTTTTATATAATTGATTTCGAAGGGCCAGAAACAGCTTGTCAATATCTCTTTATTCAAAGGTAACGTGAAAACCAAAAGCCTTCTTTCAGAGGAGCAGTCAGGTCATCATTTTCTTCCACAGCCATAGCACTCACTATACAATAGCCTATTATTACTGATGTTGCCATCCTATATTGATAAGGAATACCCTTCAAAAATTGACTGGATCCCTCTCCGCATTTTTTCGTTCTACGTGAAGGCTGGACCAATCAAGCCAACTGAAGGGAGAAAAAAGAAAAGGTAGTAGTCTCATTCCTTGTGAGAAAAGTCTCCACTGATGTTACTATGTAATTCAAGGATACTTCTTTCTTTCTTTTGATAATTTTCATCAAGGCCTCCTTGGTTTCAAATAATCTCGCTCGTTCATTTGCACAGAGACATTCCGAAAACCAAAATAGTGGTTATCAGCCGTTTCTAGAACGGATGGTTCGTTCCCCTATGGGATTGATGTAGTTAAAAAGAATACCGTCGTGATATCGAGATTATACGTGTCAGGCAGGGTTTTTTCTTCCAGATCAGAATTAACCCTTTTTTATTATATTCTATATAATATGTAAGGGTCCTTTCAGTGCTTGAAAAATATAATTTATAACAAAACGTTAAAAAAGCAAACTTTGCAATAATAATTCCTTTGGGTACGGAATTATATGACTAGAGAATTTTTGCCTATGTCATTGGGATTATGCTCTTTGCTTATTCTACCTAACAGAATGTTTAAATCAAAACTACATACCAGGTTAGGGTATGTAGTTTTTTGAATATGTGAGGGAGCATGAGCAGAAACTTAAAAATACCGGTTCTTTCAAAACTGGTCCGTTATTAATTTTATTCTATCATCTAGACTTTCTGCTAGCTTTTAACACATCCATCCTAACTTTTGCTTGTCAGACAATGCATCTAGATTATGACAGGGCTAACCATTGCAAATTCTGCGTGGAAAAAGAGCTTGCCAATTTGCTTATTAAAGTATTCACTGCACTAGACCAACTGATGTGCCCATGTGAGAACTTTGGATGAAGCAAAAGCTTTGGTACAAAGTTAATCAGAAGTATAATAAACGTGGCACACGCCATTATCAAGAATTCAAGTATATGAGAAAAGAAATACTTTAATGTAACTGCCTAAATGTAGGGCGAATCAGACGAAACCGATGCTACTATTTTCTCAATCTTCAACTACCCACAAGAACATGTAGGTACTATGAAAAACTTTTTTTCCCTTATGCCATGCTAAACATGGGTTGTAAATATTCTGGTCGACTAGAAACAGTAAACAGGACGATCCTCACTACATCAACATTCGATGAAGACCAGTGTATAGCGTCTTGCCAACCAATTTCAGTGGTTGCTAATTAACAAACAAGTTCTCACTGTCAGACGTCATTAGATCCCTACGATGTTGCCTCGGTACTTCCTACTACTACCACGATATGATAGTGTGAACAACTAATATCCGAGTCATAAAAGTAAACCAGAAACTTTTTTTTTCCACATAGTTATTTCAAGAATACATGTCCACTAAGGGAGACACCTGCAAAGCCGAAGATTACAGAAACGTGCATGAAAAAATACGGTTTGCTGCACCTTAACTTTATCTCAACAACAAATGAAGCGCAAAATCCCCGCAAAGCAGTAATCTGTTTATAGAGTTCATAGGGTCTTTAAACCGTTTCTGGCGTGGTTTAATTTTTAGTTTGCCAGCCACATATCTCTTTTGCTTACATAAATCAATTTTTTCGCTTACATAAATTAGCGTTTGCCATTGAAAATATCTGAAAGTATTAAGAAGTTGCCTACATGACGTAATTTGGTTGCTTTTATTTCCTCAAAACAAACCAAAACTTGGAAAAAGAAAGTGGCGTTTTCTGATTTGCCTTACAATTGCAAGAGGCTTGGCAGGTACAATTTTTAACTGCGACAGAAGGAACGATCTGCAGTTTTTTGTTGGACTTTCACTTTGTCGTGATAGCACTTTCCTAAACTTTGTAATGAGTCCGTTGAATTGAACGACTTGTCTAGAGGCCGCCGTGCTGAAAATAAAGCATGTATCATAACGTGTAAAATGGACTGGACTGTGCACTGATCACTTTGAAGATCATGTAAAACTAAACTGTATTACCAATAAATAACTTTTAAACTTTTCAAATATTTGTCGTACGCCCTTGAGCGCCCCCAAGAGAAAAAAGCTATAACAAAAACGTCTCTTGTTTACCTTTGGAATCTGCACTTGAAGAGAACATTTAAAAGAAGTATTCCGTCCGCTGATTTCCGTATTATAGGCACCGATATCTAGTTGGAAGCAGGTGCGAAGGATTTTTTTTTTCAGAAACCACCAATCTCTTTTCTAGGAAACATTTGGTGATGCTAAGTTTTAGCAGCTTTTCGAGCCTAACCTTAATTCTAGTCAACTCTCAAATATTATTCTCCTATGGCTGTTTCTATAGTATTTTTATCGTATTGCGCGCCTATCTGGGCAAAAAAACTTTACTTGACATTGGAATTGCATAGGTTTTTCTTCTTTTGGCCCAGAAAAATGCAACTATATCGTTCTAGAATTTTTCTACAGTCTTTTTATGAGATGACTACGTGAGAAAGTACTAAAAAGGCAAAGCAGGCTATTTGTCAATACCGCTATTGATTTCTAGATCTGCCAAACATCCTAGTTTATTTCCTGGCGGTGATTCTTAGTAGTTCACTTTGAGCAATGTGTATCTCCCTTTCAAATAGACCGAAAACAACAGGAAATGCTGGAAATTCTCCCCTGTTCGGGAGTACCTTCAAGCACGTCTTAAAGGGATTTGTACATCATAGGTAGTTTTTCTTCCATGTCTGGCCTTGTATTTTTTTTGTTTCTGATCAGTCCCGCTGCATAAAGAAAACGTTTACCATCACATCAATTAAAAATAATAATTCAAACTCTATCGGGATCATAGCACAGAATTTCAGTAGCTAGAAAAGTCTTCCGGTTCAAGATAATCATACCCCCACTATGTAGAAGTATTGTCCCACCAAATTATTTCATCTGCGTATATATTACATCAATCATGATGATTAACAGATTTCACCTGCGCTTACGCTTAATCTTCATTCGAGCTATTCAACATGTACTCTCTTGAAGTTCGCAATCTAAAACTAATGATTGTAAAATAAACTCCCAACTATGTCTATAACACATCATTTTTTATTATTAGCAACTCTTGTGTTACTGGGACTAGCTAATGTCGCGTCTGCAATTACAGCAGCGTGCTTGCCAACGAACCTAAGAAAGAATGGGATGAATATTAACTTTTACCAGTATTCGTTAAAGGATTCATCAACGTACTCAAATGCAGAATACATGGCTTATCAATATGCAAATAAAGTTAAACTGGGCTCTGTTAGTGGACAGACGGATATTTCCATCAACTATAATCTTCCCTGTGTCACCTCTTCAGGTACATTTAAGTGCCCCCAAGAAAATGCTTATGGGGATTGGGGATGTAGAGGTAAAGGTCAGTGCTCCAACAGTCAAGGAATTTCATACTGGGGTACAGATCTTTTTGGATTCTACACTACCCCAACAAATGTTACTCTAGAAATGACAGGTTACTTTTTGCCACCAGAGACAGGATCTTACACGTTTTCTTTTGCTACAGTAGATGATTCAGCAATTCTATCAATTGGTGGTTACGCAGCATTTGATTGTTGTGCGCAACAACAACCTCCCATAACATCGACAAACTTCACAATTAATGGTGTCAAGCCATGGCATAAAAGCTTGCCATCTAACATCAAAGGTTCTGTCTATATGTATGCTGGTTACTACTATCCGATGAAGATCGTTTACTCTAATGCTGTTTCATGGGGTTCACTTCCAATTAGTGTAACACTGCCAGATGGTACTATTGTTAGTGATGATTTTGAAGGATATGTTTATTCCTTTGATAACAATCTAAGTCAACCTAATTGTACCATCTTAGATCCTTCAAATTATACAGCTTCAGACATTATAACAACCACGACAGAAGCATGGACTGGAACATTCACCACTGAATCTACCCAGATGACCACTATTACCGGGCTTAATGGGTTGAAAACTGACGAAACCATCATTGTCATTAGAACGCCCACCACTGTCAGCACCGTCACCACCACAACAGAAGCATGGACTGGCACATTCACTACTGAATCCACCCAAAGAACTATTGTTAACGGTACCAATGGGTTGAAAACTGACGAAACCATCATTGTCATTAGAACGCCCACCACTGTCAGCACCGTCACCACCACAACAGAAGCATGGACCGGTACGTTTACCACCGAATCTACCCAGATGACCACACTCACTGGCACAAATGGGCTGGCAACTGACGAAACCATCATTGTCATTAGAACGCCCACCACTGTCAGCACCGTCACCACCACAACAGAAGCATGGACTGGCACATTCACTACTGAATCCACCCAAAGAACTATTGTTAACGGTACCAATGGGTTGAAAACTGACGAAACCATCATTGTCATTAGAACGCCCACCACTGTCTGCACCGTCACCACCACAACAGAAGCATGGACTGGCACATTCACTACTGAATCCACCCAAAGAACTATTGTTAACGGTACCAATGGGTTGAAAACTGACGAAACCATCATTGTCATTAGAACGCCCACCACTGTCAGCACCGTCACCACCACAACAGAAGCATGGACTGGCACATTCACTACTGAATCCACCCAAAGAACTATTGTTAACGGTACCAATGGGTTGAAAACTGACGAAACCATCATTGTCATTAGAACGCCCACCACTGTCTGCACCGTCACCACCACAACAGAAGCATGGACTGGCACATTCACTACTGAATCTACCCAGATGACCACACTCACTGGCACAAATGGGCTGGCAACTGACGAAACCATCATTGTCATTAGAACGCCCACCACTGTCAGCACCGTCACCACCACAACAGAAGCATGGACCGGTACGTTTACCACCGAATCTACCCAGATGACCACACTCACTGGCACAAATGGGCTGGCAACTGACGAAACCATCATTGTCATTAGAACGCCCACCACTGTCAGCACCGTCACCACCACAACAGAAGCATGGACTGGCACATTCACTACTGAATCCACCCAAAGAACTATTGTTAACGGTACCAATGGGTTGAAAACTGACGAAACCATCATTGTCATTAGAACGCCCACCACTGTCAGCACCGTCACCACCACAACAGAAGCATGGACCGGTACGTTTACCACCGAATCTACCCAGATGACCACACTCACTGGCACAAATGGGCTGGCAACTGACGAAACCATCATTGTCATTAGAACGCCCACCACTGTCAGCACCGTCACCACCACAACAGAAGCATGGACTGGCACATTCACTACTGAATCCACCCAAAGAACTATTGTTAACGGTACCAATGGGTTGAAAACTGACGAAACCATCATTGTCATTAGAACGCCCACCACTGTCAGCACCGTCACCACCACAACAGAAGCATGGACCGGTACGTTTACCACCGAATCTACCCAGATGACCACACTCACTGGCACAAATGGGCTGGCAACTGACGAAACCATCATTGTCATTAGAACGCCCACCACTGTCAGCACCGTCACCACCACAACAGAAGCATGGACCGGTACGTTTACTACCGAATCTACCCAGATGACCACACTCACTGGCACAAATGGGCTGGCAACTGACGAGACCGTCATTGTTATCAGAACACCAAGCAGTGTCAGCTCATCCAGTGCTCCATCATCATCAAGTGTAGCAGGTCTGATCACCACGACCACTGAACCATGGTCTGGTAGTTTCACCACCACGACCACGGAAATGAGCACTTTCACCGGTACGAACGGTAACCCAACTGACGAGACCGTCATTGTCATCAGAACACCAAGCAGTGTCAGCTCATCCAGTGCTCCATCATCATCAAGTGTAGCAGGTTTGATCATCACCACCACTGAAGCATGGTCTGGTACGTTCACCACTGAATCTACCCAGATAACCACACTCACTGGCACAAATGGGCTGGCAACTGACGAAACCGTCATTGTTATCAGAACACCAAGCAGTGTCAGCTCATCCAGTGCTCCATCATCATCAAGTGTAGCAGGTCTGATCACCACGACCACTGAACCATGGTCTGGTAGTTTCACCACCACGACCACGGAAATGAGCACTTTCACCGGTACGAACGGTAACCCAACTGACGAGACCGTCATTGTCATCAGAACACCAAGCAGTGTCAGCTCATCCAGTGCTCCATCATCATCAAGTGTAGCAGGTCTGATCACCACGACTACTGAACCATGGTCTGGTACTTTCACCACGACAACCACGGAAATGAGCACTTTCACTGGTACTAATGGTAACCCAACTGACGAGACCGTCATTGTTATCAGAACACCAAGCAGTGTCAGCTCATCCAGTGCTCCATCATCATCAAGTGTAGCAGGTCTAATCACCACGACCACTGAACCATGGTCTGGTACTTTCACCACCACGACCACTCAAATGACTATCGTTAACGGTACTGATGGCAATCCAACTGACGAAACTGTTATTGTTATCAGAACACCAAGCAGTGTCAGCTCATCCAGTGCTCAATCATCATCAAGTGTAGCAGGTTTGATCATCACCACCACTGAAGCATGGTCTGGTACGTTCACCACTGAATCTACCCAGATAACCACACTCACTGGCACAAATGGGCTGGCAACTGACGAAACCGTCATTGTTATCAGAACACCAAGCAGTGTCAGCTCATCCAGTGCTCCATCATCATCAAGTGTAGCAGGTCTAATCACCACGACCACTGAACCATGGTCTGGTACTTTCACCACCACGACCACTCAAATGACTATCGTTAACGGTACTGATGGCAATCCAACTGACGAAACTGTTATTGTTATCAGAACACCAAGCAGTGTCAGCTCATCCAGTGCTCAATCATCATCAAGTGTAGCAGGTTTGATCATCACCACCACTGAAGCATGGTCTGGTACGTTCACCACTGAATCTACCCAGATAACCACACTCACTGGCACAAATGGGCTGGCAACTGACGAAACCGTCATTGTTATCAGAACACCAAGCAGTGTCAGCTCATCCAGTGCTCCATCATCATCAAGTGTAGCAGGTTTGATCATCACCACCACTGAAGCATGGTCTGGTACGTTCACCACTGAATCTACCCAGATAACCACACTCACTGGCACAAATGGGCTGGCAACTGACGAAACCGTCATTGTTATCAGAACACCAAGCAGTGTCAGCTCATCCAGTGCTCCATCATCATCAAGTGTAGCAGGTCTAATCACCACGACCACTGAACCATGGTCTGGTACTTTCACCACCACGACCACTCAAATGACTATCGTTAACGGTACTGATGGCAATCCAACTGACGAAACTGTTATTGTTATCAGAACACCAAGCAGTGTCAGCTCATCCAGTGCTCAATCATCATCAAGTGTAGCAGGTCTGATCACCACGACCACTGAACCATGGTCTGGTACTTTCACCACCACGACCACGGAAATGAGCACTTTCACCGGTACGAACGGTAACCCAACTGACGAGACCGTCATTGTTATCAGAACACCAAGCAGTGTCAGCTCATCCAGTGCTCCATCATCATCAAGTGTAGCAGGTCTGATCACCACGACTACTGAACCATGGTCTGGTACTTTCACCACGACAACCACGGAAATGAGCACTTTCACTGGTACTAATGGTAACCCAACTGACGAGACCGTCATTGTTATCAGAACACCAAGCAGTGTCAGCTCATCCAGTGCTCCATCATCATCAAGTGTAGCAGGTCTAATCACCACGACCACTGAACCATGGTCTGGTACTTTCACCACCACGACCACTCAAATGACTATCGTTAACGGTACTGATGGCAATCCAACTGACGAAACTGTTATTGTTATCAGAACACCAAGCAGTGTCAGCTCATCCAGTGCTCAATCATCATCAAGTGTAGCAGGTCTGATCACCACGACCACTGAACCATGGTCTGGTACTTTCACCACCACGACCACTCAAATGACTATCGTTAACGGTACTGATGGCAATCCAACTGACGAGACCGTCATTGTTATCAGAACACCAAGCAGTGTCAGCTCATCCAGTGCTCCATCATCATCAAGTGTAGCAGGTCTGATCACCACGACTACTGAACCATGGTCTGGTACTTTCACCACGACAACCACGGAAATGAGCACTTTCACTGGTACTAATGGTAACCCAACTGACGAGACCGTCATTGTTATCAAAACCCGAAGCAGTGCCAGCCCATCTAGTGTTACATCATTCACTCCAGGAAGTGTCATTAGTTCTGTCACACCTTCTCACCCAATTATCACGCCCTTGTACCCCAGCAACGGAAGTTCAGTTATCAGTTCTTCTACTGAATTCAAGGAACACCAAATAACGGTAAATTCAATATCTACCCTGATGTGTTCCTCTTGTGAGTCATCTGTATCCATATTTACATCTTCTGTTATAAGCACTAGTCCTTCCGAAACTCAAACTGGTCGAATTGATTCTTCTGGCAGCAACTTTAAAAATTATGAAACGAGTTACTCTTTTACCTCTAGTTTAGTAATTTCTAAGACCTCTAGACCTTTTGCCATTCAATATTCATCTTCCATTCCCACTACTGGTATTGTCAGTGTTGCAATTGAATCCGAGCTTCCTGACAGTAACACAGAAATTATTGGTTTAACTTCTACATCATCATCCAACACACAAAATACCGGAAACAAAATTATTCCTGGACTCTACCATGACCCTACTACTACCCAAAAAATAACTACAACGGCTACAAAAAGAAGTGAGAAAATCACTTCGGTTACTGTAACTTCCTGTAAATCTCATATGTGTACTGAATCGATTTTCTCTGTCGCCGTTACCACAGCCACAACTACCGTTAGCAGTATAACTACAAAATATAACACGTGGGACCCTATTTCTAGTGTAGGCTCAACAGAAAAAAATTCATTATTTACAGACACTCCTTGTGAGTCTAGTATCTGTTTCAACACCGTTCCACCTGCTATTATCTCTACAACCACAACTCCTATCAATTATGTCACTACAGTTAATCCCACACTGAACCCACAGACTACAAATGAGGCAGATGCTAGTTCCGGAATTCTCACTAGCACCACTGGTGCTCGTACTAGTTCAGAATCTGCTATAGCAAACACAATAAGTAACAGAAACGGTGCATTATCGTCTTCAGGATCTGGTCATGCTGAAGCACACTCAAAAATTACGACCAATAATATCAGCAACATAAATACCATTTCCTTCTCATCAGAAACTGCTAACACCAGGAAATCTACAACTTCGCAGTTGGGCATTGTCTCCCAACAATCTCTTACCACCTACATAAGTGCAATGCTTCAATTCAGTTCTGCCTCTTTAGAAATATCAAGCTACTTAGGTATCGCGAATGATCTAGTAGCCAATAGTGCTCTATGTGTCTTTATTTCCTCCGTATTGCTGGCAATCGTATGATAAGCGCATAAATTCTCTTTAATACTATTAATTCTACCTCTATACTCAACACAGGAATTATATAGCGTTTACACTTTGTTCTTTAATATCTTAAATAACTTATTATTTCATTCAATTGTTGTTTTAGTAAGTTTTAAGGAGCCACCTTAACGTGGTTTTGGGTTAATGATTAGTATTATCGGATGTTTAACCCAGAAATTTTTTGTCTTGAAAAATATTACTCTCACACATATGAAGTCCCACTTAAGATTATTTGATATGTTTATACCGTATTGCAGCTGTCATTTCACTTAATAGTGTTTCATAATGTTCCTTCCAATGTGAACTTCAAGTCAAGGACGCAAGAGTTCTGCTTTTCCCAAAGAATCTAAAATAGTATATTTCCTGAACGGAAATCGCAGAATATGCCTCGAGACATAACGTTTGTGTTCATAAGGAACCCATTTTATATATTTAATTGATATAGAAATCATAGAATTTTTAGTTGAACAAAACATGTCATTCCACATCGCATCGTTTTTTTTGTGAGTGTGATGCATTGGATATGCTTCTACGCCCTTTTAATGACTCAGCAATTGATCTCAGTGAATGTAGAATGCAGAGAACCCTTCTTGTGCAAAAAAGGCTATATGAGGAAATCAATCAAAAAGAAGTAAGGTGTTGCACTGTATCTTTCACTCCTGTTTCATGGGTTCCCACTCATGCTCGGGGGCTATTTTTATGTGAAGCAAAATAATTAGAAAATTTAATGACATTTGCAGTCATGAATTTGAATCCCATTTATTTATCAAGCTACATACCACTGCTCCTCAGAAGCACTGTTGAATCGGGGACAACAATTATAAATTCCCTTTCATAACCTGTGGGCTCATCGCCTGTAACAAATTGTTAAGCAAAGCGCTTTTATTTCGTTGCCGGAAATGAGCGACTTTTATCATTATTCTGCAAGAGAGAATTGGCATCCCACTGTTATTGGGTACAATCTGCAGATTTTGAGAACGTCTGTGTGCATTATAAAAGGCTTATTAAAAGATCAACCTTTTACAGAAAAGTAGTCTCAGCAGTTCAATCATACCCCATAACAATTATGAGGTGTATTTCAGGTCTGAGATTTGGCCAATACATGATTTCTCACTAGGTGAATTTTTATAACATACTCCAAGAATTTTGTAGTTTGAAAAGAGGATTACAGAATAACACCTCTTAGGGGGGGGACAGGTTTTAAACTTATCTACTGCTACTACTTTCGCTCAGGATCTCCAAACTATCTCGATAAACAGGTGTGTTTATGCATACTAACCGAAACACTAATATATACACGCAGCAAATTCGTACAGTAAGTTTTTAATTTATTTTGTTGTATGGAAAAGTGTAAAATTTTCCAGTATCTTTGGGCTCCATAATTATTACACATATTGAACAGAATGATATGAACAAAATTCTGTATGCCGTTTGCATTCCATAAAAAAAAAGAGTTTCAAGAACATGGTAGTCAATTGTATTCGCATGAAGCACGATAAAACAAAGTAATACACTACTGTACAACGGTTTCATGTGGGTTCAATGTAGCGACATCAATTGAATTTGGAAAGTGTTACAAGTAATTGATGCTGGATGAAAAACTGCTCTGGCTGTAAAAGGCGCTTTAAGATGATCTTATGATGCCTATGTAACAGTCATACGTATATATTTACTGTGTTATAATGTTCGTCATTGTAACTGGTGACACGGATAGTTTTTCTCTACTCATAGTCTAGTAGTTTTCTATATGAGTGACACAAATATACATTAGCTCATTGTAACCTAATGTGCTGGCTATTCAAATGAAATGAAGATAGCGAAGTATATTCTAGATCTACCTATATTGCCAGCAAAAGAGGCATGTTAGCTAGCACCCCTATTTCACAGGTAGCAGCAAGCAGTCACAATCCATCAATCATCTTCCTTAAGAGTGGTTTGCATCCGCTCTTCCTTCCATGGTCAACCAATGTAAGTCACTTCTTCAAGTGCCACTACTATTGCTGTATAAAGAACGATTCAGATTTAAGGCCCATACAAATTGTGTAAAAATGTTAGGGGTCCTAGCTTTCTTGGAATATAAGAGATAAACAAGTAGCAGATAAAAAATTCAAACGACGACAATAAACACTCTACGCTTCTATATATACGTAAATACATCGTCTAGTTAAGCCATTTACTTTTCCTACTAACGTCATTGGTCAAATATCTGCAACATCGCATGTTTTGTCTCAATTTTTTTGAGGCGTCAATTTTATGAGTGGATAATTGCATCGCAGCAGTACGTTGTGGAAGGATGTGCACAAACTCGGAATTGGAGAAATTGGATCTTGTATATCCAACGTTCTACCCCTACATTTTAATGAGAATTTAAGCTAATATATGATGTGTAAGTCTTGAGGATTTGCTTTGCGAAATGACATTCTTCACAATAGTCAAATCACGTTCTGTGGCGTCTCTTCAACGTCTGCACAGTTTTCCGATTGTCCAATATGATCACTAGAAATAGTAAACTCTGTAACAATGGCTTTTTTTTACTGATTAGAGTTTGGTGCTAAGAGTGAACGAATCAGAAAGCAAGTAGAAGAACAGTATAGCGGGTGTCTTCACGAGTAGATAAGTGAACAAGCTGAGAGATTTATGTGTAGATGACGATGTTAATTATTATACAAAATATATTATATAAATGAGCACATGGTGCGTGTGTCATAATTATGAAATAAATAATTCATTTTTTAATTTTGCTTCCTATTTGTATTTATAAACTTATCGAATATAGTGAAACTGTTGCATACATAAATAAAGTATATATGTATTCAATTGCTAAAGAAATTATTGTAGATCCTTACAAAAGATTAAAGTGGGGATTTATTCCCGTGAAGAGACAGGTGGACGATTTACCAGATGATCGAGATTCCACAGAGGGTTTAGATATCTCTTCTAACACTATTCAGAGTAATGAAACATCTAAAAATATTATTACGACTACAAGTGAGAAGGATCAGCTACACTTTGAGACAACCAACTATAGTGAAAAGAAAGGCAGTAGAAGTGATACTGGAGGTTATGAATACAGGGATGAAGTTGATAGGCCATGGTGGAAATTTTTCGATGAACAGGAGTATCGTATCAATAAAAAGGAAAGATCACACAATAAATGGTATAGTTGGTTCAAAGAAGGTACATCTTATAATGAAAAAAAACTATTAATCAAACTAGACGTTTTGTTAGCCTTTTACTCTTGCATTGCTTATTGGATCAAATATTTGGATACTGTTAATATTAACAATGCCTACGTTTCAGGCATGAAAGAGGACTTAGGCTTTCGAGGCAACGATTTAGTTCATACACAGGTGATGTATACAGTTGGTAACATCATTTTCCAACTACCTTTTTTAGTATACCTAAACAAACTTCCATTGAATTATATTTTACCATGCTTAGACTTGTGTTGGTCACTATTAACAGTTGGTGCAGCATATGTCAATTCTGTACCACACTTGAAGGCAATTAGATTTTTTATTGGTGCTTTTGAGGCACCAAGTTATTTGGCATATCAATACTTGTTCGGCTCATTTTACAAACATGATGAAATGGTGCGCCGTTCTGCTTTCTATTATTTAGGTCAATATATCGGTATCTTATCTGCTGGAGGAATCCAATCAGCAGTGTACTCGTCACTAAATGGCGTAAATGGATTGGAAGGGTGGAGGTGGAATTTTATTATCGACGCTATTGTGTCCGTTGTAGTAGGTCTTATCGGCTTCTACGCCCTACCAGGTGATCCATACAACTGCTATTCAATTTTCTTAACTGATGATGAAATCAGATTGGCTAGAAAACGATTAAAAGAAAACCAGACAGGTAAAAGTGATTTTGAAACAAAATTATTCGATTTCAAACTGTGGAAAACCATTTTTAGTGATTGGAAAATCTATATTCTATCTTTATGGAGTATATTTTGTTGGAATGACAGCAATGTTTCATCTGGTGCATACTTACTTTGGTTGAAATCTTTGAAACGATATTCTATTCCTAAGGTAAATCAGTTATCTATGATTACTCCAGGCTTAGGTATGGTTTATTTGATGCTTACCGGTATTATTGCAGATAAACTCCACTCTCGTTGGTTTGCGATTATCTTTACCCAGGTTTTCAATATCATTGGTAACTCCATATTAGCTGCTTGGGATGTCACCGAGGGAGCTAAATGGTTTGCATTTATGCTGCAATGTTTTGGCTGGGCTATGGCCCCTGTGTTATACTCATGGCAAAACGATATTTGTCGCAAAGATGCTCAAACTAGAGCAATTACTTTAGTTACAATGAATATTATGGCTCAAACATCTACTGCGTGGATAAGTGTTTTGGTATGGAAAACAGAGGAGTCTCCTAGATATCTCAAAGGATTTACCTTCACTGCATGTTCTGCTTTCTGTCTTTCAATTTGGACTATTGTTGTTCTTTACTTTTACAAACGTGACGAAAGGAATAATGCTAAAGAGAACGGTATCATACTCTACAACTCTAAATACGGTGAACAAAAGCCAACATCAAGAGAAGTCGAAAGTGTATCCATATCCGACGAAAAATAATATGAAACCAACCATTGCTTGATGCACGATTTTAACATCACATTCCCGCAGAATGCGTTTAAAGCAGCTTAATATTTCTTTAAAATAGGCGACATACATACATACATACATATATCTATTCATTTCTATTTGATGAATATACCTATAAATCTTAATTCAATAACTCTCATGAACAGTAATGTATCAGGCAAAACAAATAATTTGGTAAAACAATAGATTATACTCCGAAAACTGGTAATGGCTCAGATATTTGGTATTACGTTGAACTACAATGTGCAATTGCGCGATTTTTACAAAATCCACCACGTTGTAGAATTGTGCTGTATTCACTCTTATGGAAGTATAATTTTAGCTAACTGAATATGATGGTTGTTAATTCTATTGTACAAATGTGTATTGGTAATACCACTAAATTCTTAGTTTAACGTATCCGAATCTCACCATAATATTTTTCAAGAATTTTCTGCAGTATATTATAAAATATAGCTTCAGTTGGAAAAAGGCTATACCATTATCTGAAAGCTCCTTGGAAAATCAATGAATACAATACCACAGAGCTATTGACCAATAAATAGTAAGAGGTAGAGGAAGTTTCGATTTCTTATTCAAATCAAGAGTGTAAAGCGGATTCTCTTTTGAAAATGAAGACATGATTGAGTCAAATATTAGGAAGTGATAATAGTCTGTAATCGAATACATAAGATTATGAATGACGTGGAACTAAATGGGAGCGTTAAGCAAGATTCTACCGGGAGATCACCGCTACAGGTAAATACATTGTTGCAACATTATTTGAAATAGGTAATATGAAAAAGTAGCCGTGTACGATTAATGATGAGCCCATTACATTGATTGCTAGCACAATCAAAATACAACATCACCACTTTCCAGTGGTATAGCTGTTAAGAAGTCAGCAGTACTTTAATTTAATTAGAAAGCCACTGCTTGCGAAATGCAACAAATAAAGTTGCCATAACTCTATTATATACATTAGTACTGATATTGTCCTGTTGGAATCAAAATCAACTCTACCTGAGTTACTAGTATCACTACTTCATAATTTTATTCGTGTCCACTAGATTTTCTATCGTATGCGGCGTTAAAGATGATGTGGATTATGAGTGCCAATAGATAAAAATTCAAACAACCATCGAATTTAATGGAAGCTGAAGCAGAAGGTTTGATAATGTAATAGGATAAAGAATAAACCGTATAAAACGAAAGAAGAAACGATTTAATCGTTATGTAGGAGTATGGACCCCCTTTTGTTAATTTCTATTTACTCGAGGGAGAACTTCCAGTACTTTCTGTATATCCTAATAATAGAATCTTTGTTAAATCATGGAATCGCAACAATTGTTCTAAAACCAACCTAAATAACAATGCTGGTTGTATTGAGGACGCCTAGTCGGCGTATGTTTCATCACCTCTCTTTGTGTAGTACAAGGAGATCAGTTCTTATTTTCAAATAGCATGGACTTTTGAACTTTTATTTTTTAAGGTGACTTTTTAGACAGAAGCCTCTACACCGATATGTTGTTTTGCCATGTCATAGTATTTAACTATTTCGCCTTTCTTATTCTCGGCCACTATCGAAAGGAACCAAGTCACCAATTATTTTCCTGCCTCCAAGATACTTTGACCATTATCATGCCATTGCAGAAACTGACTCTAATTCAAACCTTCTTTGTATCTTTGATTTTCACGCATGATGTGTCTAGAAATAGCATAAAGGACTTTTTTATCGAAAGAGAATCTGGAAATTTACCAGCAGCGCGTTTTTTAAAGTACTGTAGATAACATTTATTCTGACATCAGTTTGCAAATACATATAGATTGTCTATAATATGAACAGTAACCAAGCGCACAATTTTTATACCAAGTGAACTTTCTAACATCGATACGAAATAAAAAGGCATTATACCGTCTACGCGTGAGGACCTGAGCCTCTCAGCAAATAGAAAGCCAATAAAACTGCAGGGCTGGATATGTTGGTCTATCATTCATCGAAAAGCTTCTCGATAACAACTCCAAAATTGATGGGTACAAAATCTAAATAATCGGAGAGGTGCCTTATTTAGCTCACAACAGAGTTGATCTGAATGACTGTTTCCAACAGTGCGAAGTTGATAATCTTTTTTTTGTAAAGTAAGGATCTTGTACTCCAATGGAGGTATATCAATTCAAAATTATATCATCAATGACAAAGTTGTCTATATTGATAGGTCAGCTAAGAGTATCATAACCAAATAGGGCCATACATTTTCATATGTTACTCTAGTACTATTAACAGGTTCATCTGCCATTTATCTCAGAAAAATTCTGTTAAGTAACTGAAACAATCACACAAAAATATAAGCTTTTTTGTGTACCGGACAACCACAAGCTTCAACAAAATATTAGAATTCAGCCAGATGTCATCCAAGTAAAAAAAAGCTGTTGTTGGAGGTAGTCTACTTGGTTTGGAGACTGGTAAACTTCTTAATGACATAAAAAGTTTTAATAAAATCATCATTTAGTTGATCAGACAGAGTGGCTACTATCACAACAACTATATGAAAAAAGTAAGAAAACTGTGGTGATCAAAGACGCTCTCGGAAAATTTTATACAGAATTAACATTAGTAAAGGGTGGTAAATATTTCCCTGGTGGTATTCGTGTTGACGATATACTTAATTATAAAAGGTTTTACTCTCTTGACAATGAGGATAACCCTTTTAGCTTTTCGACCTCAAAATTCATAACTGAATCATCAAAAAACCCTACAGATGATATTAATCAATCGTGTAATATGATGCACAAATATGTTCGTTTCATGATGTTTCATAGGCCACCTTACGAAAAGTTTCAAAAATGGATCTACTTTTTAGAAAAGTTGAAGAAAGAAACTAAGGTCATTACTGCATTGAAGATTGTTTACCTACACGTAAGCTAATATTTGATGATCAGATATACAATAAAGTTTTGACCTGCTCGTGTTGTCATTTCAACTACTCAAGAGCTGATTTATTTTGCTTAGACAATCCAAGTTATTCAAAGAGGTTATGAGTACTATGGGTACCGACTATTCCAATTGCGAATATGAAATAAATAAGCTTAGATAACACCGCTCAAATTTTAAAGAATAGTTTTGTTTGCGGTTCATAATAATGATCTGCTGAAGATATGGTAAAAATTGAGTAAAACTGACCTTGAGAGTGCCAAATCTATCACAAAACGTTATTTAATGTTTAATTTTGTTTAGATCTGATTGTAACAAAAATGCATTGGTGATTTAGTTGGGTTGGCCATTCAACTGGGAGAAGAATATAAGGGTATAAAAAGCTCTCATACACCCAAAGGGTGTGTTTCTGGTTCCGTTAAGGACTCTGTGGAGTTTCATTACAGTAATTTTGAATTATATGCTGTTCCAGGTGATTATAATATTTATGTTTATGGTGTGAACAACTTTTCGCCGCAAATATATAACCTGATGAGGTAATACCAATTTTAGATCGGTATTTTATGTCCTATTCTCCGAGTGCAGAGAGCTTGCAAATAACAGTTAGATGGATGGAGGACTTAGATGAGGGCATACCGTACCCCAAGAACGTCTTAGTCAATGATAATCTCGTTTATCACAATTCTAATAGGTGACACCTAGTTGTATTCAGGCATAACAATAGTGAAATTTTTTGTTTCCAAAATATGTGCGGTCATAAGAAATCTTTCATCTCAAACGAAAGTATTTCTTCACAAGATGATAGTGAACAGTATTAATTCTTGCCCTATATGCAAAATTCTTCACCTAAAATGATCCTGAACTGCGGGTTGCCATGTTCGAATTAAGCAGAACCTGAAAAATGGAATCATAATTGTTAAACTACCACTTTTTTAAAGATTAAGTGGGAGGTTTAAGCACAGCAATAATTGCTCAAAGAATGTCCTCATTATACTATTTTGAACAAAAATTCCCTAAGCATCAAGACAGTTTAATATAACGTCGGCTATTATATCAGTTGTTAAACCTTTCATGAACACATTCGTGCAAGGTTACCCATTATAGGGATGGATTACTTATTTTTGTTGACGTAAGGAATTGCGATCTAGCTTATTAGTCATAATGTAGTAAGATTATTGGACATTCTTATATATTATTATAAAAGTAACATACATATCATTGTATCCTCTTGATGAGATAAAATCCATTCTTATATGTACAATACCGTTGTTTGCATTTTCACTATTCATGAGAGATCCTGAATTAATAGACAAGGTTACACACGAAGATTTTACCGAAGACGGGTTGGCTGTCCCAACGGATGATGTTGGCATTATTTCTCGACTTCAAGCATTCTTTAAGAATAGTCGGCATGATAAGAAAGCAGCTCTATAATCCCCAAGTCAAGAAAAGAAAAGGCCTTCATGAAAAAATAACCCGCGATACGACTAGACATTTCCATGTGAAAAGTAGCAGTTTGGTTGTAACCAAGAATATATCATACTATGCTACACAAGATAGGTAAATAAAACACACTACGGTTAGTTATATCAAACATGATCAATATGATATCAATTCCTGGGTGATTTACTATCAGTTTCATGTACAAATCGCATTTATGTATACGTAACTTCCAAGCTATTAGTTCAATTGAATGATCTTTAACTTAGCTGCACCCATATTGTTATATAGTCTTATACCACCCTCCATCCAGAAACATATATAAGGTATGATGTCTGAACATTTCACGCAATCACCATATCCACTAGTGTGAGCAATAACAATCCACTTTTTCAATTCTTTTTGGGTTTCCTTGGTCTTATACTATATATTCAACCGTTTGATCGCTTCGTTCCTTTCTTCACACTTAATTGTCTTTTTTTCGTTTTTTTCTTGAGAACATCAGTCCGAGGTTGACATCGGTGCCAGAAATTAGACTTCGAGAAGGCGCTGCTTTACATAAGATGCAAATCAGGGTCCCTCTCACAGTAATGTAGGCAGCATCTTATTTTGGCACCTCTCACATTATGATTAAAAAAGAAAAGTTATTTCTCATAATTTATTATTACAATTGAATTTGGTATCTAATCTTAGTGGGCAATATGAATGTGGAGTTAATATTATCATTGTAAGTATATACAGCTTCTTGTGTACGTATTTAATGTTGTCACCTAAAAGGAAGCTATCGAAACAAGCGCTTATATGACTGAAATGTATTTATAAGCACTACGGAAATGTCAACGCCAATTATGAACGAGAGAAGAATGATTTGAGAAATAAATAAATTTTGAAATAATTGTTTTGGTGCCATTTTTGATAAAATGTAAACTTTTTTGTTTGAGCAAAGTTATCAAGTATTACCTTGAGAATATAAGATTCCGCAAAAAAGGGTATAAAACTGTTGAAATGAAGATCAACTATCGTTTATCAACTGGTAGTCATACTACTAGTACATTATCATATACGGTGTTAGAAGATGATGTAAGTTATGAGAAGCTGTCATCAAAGTTAGAGGAAGCTAAAATGCGGGGATTGATAATGTAGTATCATAATGACAGACAACATATGAAACGACAAAAAAGCATATACAGAATTATGTAGAATTACGAGTTCCATTTATTGGATTCCTATATCCTCGAAGAGAACTTCTAGTATATTCTATATACCAAATAATATTGCCTTTATCAACCATGGAATCCCAAAAATCATCTCAAATTCACCCAAACCTCAAAACCTACTTAATAACATCATTTAATCAACTTCTTCGTTTTAAACTTTATCATTGATCATACTATTAAATTGTCAACCCTTACGTTCTTAACTTCAAATGACTGTTCTTTCTATATTTATACGATAAGTAGTTGACTTCAGTCGTACATGATTATGAGTTACTTCCTTTAAACTATCCTGAGGTAATTCATAAAGAATAACACATTTCTGGTCTTTTATAAACGTCCGTAAAATAAAAAAAATACAGCTTTTGACGTACCCCCAGAAAGACACTATTCACTACCGGGATACTCTATTGAACGATTCTACTTTGATTTGGAAGCCAAAAATAACTCTCACCATTACCTGGTATATGCTTCTTTCTTCCTTCTCTCTTGCTAAGTTACTTCAAGAAATATACGTCCAAAAAAGCACTTATCTACATCATCTGCCAAGGTGTCTTGAATGGCCAATTGATAGTTAGTGAATGCAGCCTGCCTAAGGACTATTCTGCACAGTGCAACCCGGCTAGTATGGAAGATGTCCAACTATCAAAAACTACCGTCTCAAGCCTGTCTGGACTATAGAAGTGTTAAGAACTTCGCCCTCTGTTCGAAATTATTTCTTATTCTCGTGCAACCATTCGTTGAATTTGGGCCTCTCACACCAACCATTTACAATTTCCCAATGAGAATCCCTATCTTCAGTAATACACGAAATGAAGTAATTATTCAAAACAGTTAGTGATGAGATGGAAGCCGGCGCAGGTGAGTAGGATCAGGTTACTGAGAAAGAGAAAGGTCTTGTTTGGGCAAAAATATTTTTGATGCAAGCAATGAAAAGATGTTTCTCAGACTTCCACTTTCCTCGCAATCTATCTTTAGGAGCACATATATCGTCTATATCACCCAATCTTGACCATTGATATATATTCGAGAAAAACAATTATTCTCCCCCAATAAGCTTATAGTGTAAATAGGAAAACTCACTCATACTAATAGTAACTGTAAGGCTCTACAAGACGCAAACATGCTGGTTAAATGAGACGAAAATGAAGTGGTATTAGAAAATTCAAAAGCTTTCTGTATTATTCATATTACCGTCTATCATTCTCATGTTAAAAAAAAAAAATACTCAAGAGGCAGCCTTAGGAAAACATTTTTGCATGATAGCTACCACGTTGATCACTTCATCTCAGCATAAAAGAGTTACATGTCATCTTGGCGGAAAAGGTTTCCTAAAACACAGAACTATAGTGCTATTCCAGAGTTCATCTCCAGCGGTGAAAGGTTAATTTCAGTGAAAGTTGTTGTCGTTTCAGAACCCACGGTTTTGTAGCACCTCAAGCATACATTCATTTATTTTCTTCGATAATTTTATGATCGTGTATAAGACTGTAGGCCCCTAGAATATACGACTTCGTTACTTAATAAGTTTCTTATTTTCTATTTTAAGAAGAGATATATCTACAATTTTCCGTGGCAACCGTTTAGTATGAAAGTTAAATGACCTCTGAACGAGGGTTCAAGCCAAACTTGTTTTTTGGCTTTATTTCTTGGCTGACAGCTGCAGATGTATCTAAAGGCACCTAAAAGGTATCTTTTAATGTATCTCCGCTGTGAAAGAACATTCTTGTGCCCTGAGAAAGCAACGAAAGATGTAGGCAATATAGAGCGTGCGTCTCGTATACGGGACATAGGAAAAGACGCATCGCTCCAGTACAGAAACGTCTCAATAGTAACAGAACTAAAGGGGTGGGTGAGACCAGAGTAGTCACTTGAGGGATTTGATATGAAAAGCAGGCTCCAGGTGATGTCTTGTTTGGGAAGGAAAATTGGCTAGGAAGTTCATATAAATAGGGCTGCTATGGTCACCTATCTGAGAATATTCCGTCCTTCCCTTACTCATATGTAAGTCCATATCACCACTAAGAAACAAAACAAATAAAATGGTCAAATTAACTTCAATCGCCGCTGGCGTCGCTGCCATCGCTGCCGGTGTCTCTGCCACCACCACTTTGGCTCAATCTGACGAAAAAGTCAACTTGGTCGAATTGGGTGTCTACGTCTCTGATATCAGAGCTCATTTGGCCCAATATTATTCTTTCCAAGCCGCCCACCCAACTGAAACCTACCCAATCGAAATTGCAGAAGCTGTTTTCAACTACGGTGATTTCACCACCATGTTGACCGGTATTGCTCCAGACCAAGTCACCAGAATGATTACTGGTGTGCCATGGTACTCCAGCAGATTAAAGCCAGCTATTTCTAGTGCTTTATCCAAGGACGGTATCTACACCATCGCTAACTAAAGATAGACTCTTTTACGAATGAAATAATATAGATATTGAAAGGTAACGAAAAATGAAAAAAAAAAAAGATTTTTTTTTTGGATGGTATAAATAGTTTGATATATGCAGATGTATATTAATATTATGAACTTACTTGATCAATTGCAGTGCATAAACGGTTATCCAGAGTACAAATGACTCAACGAAAGTTGTTTCAGCTGCAGTGTCATTTAGATGCATGTGCGCTTGAGCGACGGAATATATAAGTAGGAAAGGCAGTGTTCTGAACAATACTTCTAGAGAAAGGAGTTAAAGATATCGCTTTGACGATATATGCCAATGTATGGCGAATGCCCGCTATGTATTTTTAGACTTGTTGATCTTTCGTATAAATAGGTTGCCCGGAGTTGTTCACCCTTATGTGTCACTTTCAAATTTAAGGTTCTTTAGCAGAACAGCTTCTATGCATACTAAGTCATAGTAATATAAACTCTATGTTTGGTTCTATGAATATCAGTACTCCTGAATCGATCAGGTACTTGTATGCATCCAATAGTGAGAGACAGAGTGTAGAAAGCGTATATGTAGATAGGACAGGGGTAGAGTCGAGGAGCTACTTTCAAATAGACTGTAGAATATAATAATGCGGCATTATTTTTGGTTAGTTGTAATCGGAGCACAGAGAATATGATGATAGTTTACTCCTATAAATAGCTGCGCCAAGTTGGTCGAAGGAGAAGCTTGGTATTTAGTGCCAGTGCCTTATAGCGGATCGGCCGAAGCACATCTTCATTTCGGCCGCACAATAGGGCCGAAATGAAGTTAAAGCAGACGCCACTAATTGGGAACCTAACACTGAAGATAAAACTATAAAAGAAGCAGGAATGTGCATTGCTTTTGATGTTGTTTGATGCTACTGAAATGAAGAAAGTATAAAACTGTTGACTAACACGAAAAAGTGAAAAAAAAAATGTCTTATCCAGAAAAGTTTTAAGGTATCGGTATATCCAATGCAGAAGATTGGAAGCACCCTACATTAGTGACTTTTGATCCTAAACCCTTTGCTGACCACGATATTGATATTGAAATCGAAGATTGTGGTATCTGCGGATCTGATTTTCACATAGCAGCTGGCAATTGGGGTCCAGTTCCAAAAAACCAAGTTCTTGGACATGAAATAATTGGTCGCGTGGTAAAGGTAGGTCCCAAGTGCCACACGGGGATAAAAATCGGAGACCGTGTTGGCGTTGGTGCCCAAGCTTTGGCATGTCTTGAATGCGAACGTTGCAAAAGTGATAACGAACAATATTGCACAGTTGACCATGTTCTTACCATGTGGACGCCATACAAGGACGGGTATATTGCACAAGGAGGCTTTGCATCCCACGTGAGACTTCATGAGCATTTTGCTATTCCAATTCCGGAGAACATTCCAAGTCCATTGGCCGCTCCATTACTGTGTGGTGGTATTACTGTGTTCTCTCCGCTATTAAGAAACGGGTGTGGTCCAGGTAAGAAGGTAGGAATTGTGGGTATCGGTGGTATTGGTCATATGGGTATTCTGTTAGCAAAGGCTATGGGTGCCGAGGTTTATGCCTTCTCTCGTGGCCAATCCAAGAAGGAGGACTCTATGAGACTTGGTGCTGATCATTATATTGCCACGTTAGAGGATAAGGACTGGACCAAAAAATACTTTAATACTTTGGATCTTCTTGTCATTTGTTCTTCTTCTCTCACTGAGGTTAATTTTGACAGTGTCATTAAGGTGATGAAGATTGGGGGTTCTATAGTTTCTATTGCTGCTCCAGAACATGGTGAGAAACTTGTTCTGCAACCATTGGGCCTGATGGGAGTCTCCATCTCCAGCAGTGCTATTGGCTCCAGAAAAGAAATTGAACAATTGTTGGAGCTAGTTTCCGAAAAGAATGTCAAGATATGGGTGGAAGAACTTCCAATTGGTGAAGAAGGCGTTCATCGAGCTTTTACAAGAATGGAAAAAGGTGATGTCAAATATAGATTCACTTTAGTCGACTATGACAAGGAGTTCCATAAGTAGTGTATGTATATAGCTTACTATTCTCTGGAAATTTTTAAAGAAAGTCTTCGAATATATACTACATATTGATTTCTGACCATTGTGCAAGTGGGGCTGAAACGGTCGATTTTGTATATTTTGCGCATTATTTATCTAAGGTTCGAGTAAATCGCAACAGGACTAACGTTGCTAATAACCGAGAACGGGCAATTAGCATGGCTCATATTGGCTTTAGCAACTATTTCAATGGTGTCTCTTTCCAAAGGTCACCGCGACAACTACTGGTCAGAGCCACCGTCGTTCACAGAAAAGGTGTTTTTTTACGGTGTATAGAACATACTAAACAACTTCGAAATCAGTCTGTTACCTTGGTATTATTGTGAAATGGCTGACGAATGAGAGGAAACAACTTAAGAATATTTCTATAAGGGTATATATCGTTTCCATACTTTTCCGGACATTTTGGATTTTCGAAAGTAAACTTAATGTATTGGTCCTGCAAGGTGATGAACAATTGATGAGGACTATAGCAGTGATGGCAAGGATGTGGTGACTGTAAAATTACTCACGAAGATTTTGGTAATGGCTGTGCAGAATTCAACATTAGATGCCAAAAAAGATATTCAAATTATTATATGAAGGTAGGAATATTCTAGACTCAGCTACTCTCAGCTATTCTCAACCATCTCTCAAATATATCCATAATATTGGGTCTCCTATATGAGCCTTCAAAGTACAAAAGTCAAAGATGTGCAACTGATAACACCTAGAACGGATGTTATGGTTAGAAATTCGGGCTTCAAAACTTCAAATTTCGGTTGTTGAAAGTAGCAGTGATAGATCGAGTGCTGAGTACATGGATTCATTTTCGGCAATTGAGAAGCACCTTGCAGTAACGGTGTTCGAAAATTTTAGTTTGCAAAATAAGAATTGCCTCTCAAAGACTTACCGTACTTGAAAAGCACAATGGAATCACTGACAGGCCCAATGCGACAAACCCAACTAAGGAGGAACCCCAAGCAACAGGGTAGTGTTCAATGGCAAGGTCATTATACATTGCAGTGCCAAATAGAGGGAAGGCACAAGCAAATAGCGATCTTGTTAGGGCGCTGCCAGCAAAAACAGATGCAACATGACAGAGATAGCACATAGCAAGATATGAAAATGAGATTTGGAAAAGAATGAACACCGCGAACATGAACAAAAACAGAGATAATTCGACAAGCATCCAAGGCACAGAAGCTGCCCAGCCAAATAAAAATAGTGATAAAGGGAATATCCAACCCAAAACCATATTTAACGGCAAAAGGAACTCCGGTTCGAATGCGTCGCTATCAAATTTAGGATCAATAAATTTTGTTTGAAAAATGTACAAGGCAAGATATCCAAATATGCAGCCGGCAGTAAAGCCCATATATGCAACACCCATTTCAACCAGACTAAAGTGGTAGATGTCAACAAACACTAGTGGGAATGACTCGACGAATAAATACAAGGATCCATATAACAAAGCCATGTAGGCATCGAAACAAGCTACAATTTTTTCTTTCGGGCAATTATTCTGAACGGTCTTAAAATAGCTTCGAGAAGGAATTGCAATATATCAAGTCTCTTTTCGTCTTGCTGCCTAAGTGTGCAGTATGCGTCTATGCCTGTCATTTTTTTTATCCTTCGGCATCTCCGGTAAAGTACATTGTCTGATAATGTTTCAGGAAGGAAGAAAAACAACAGAACAAAATTTGCAGTAGCCACCCAAGTTAGTAGCCAAAAAATGTATCTCCAACCTTTTGCAACCATCATAGATGCTCCCAATAATGGGGCCATGACAGGAGCTAGCACCGCACCAATGGACCATAGCCCCATCACCAAAGGAATTTTTTTTTCATCGCTGATGACGTCTCTAATGCTCACAGCGCCAGTGGACAGTGCAGGTGATAAAGTACGCCACTAATGAATCGCATGACAATAAGACCGCCTATGTTCTCCACTGTTGCACAACCGATCTGGAACATAATAAACACGAATAACGTAATTATGTAAATAGTTTGTCTTCCTATGGTGGCGAATTCAGAAAAGGGCGCCAAGAAGATCGGTCCCATTCTATAGCCCAAGACATATATGGAAAGGTTCAATGTTGCGACCACGTTGCGGACCTTGAACTGCGACTGGATAGCTTGCTGGCCGGGTGTATAGATCGAAGATCCCATGTACGTCACGCATGTTAAAAACAAAATTTCGAACATAATGAAACCTTTCTTAAGGTTTGACCAATTGTGTGGGTGATCTGGATCATCAGGATTGGTCCATTCCACCAAGAAGCATTCCTTCTTTGGGCTCAGAGCCCCCAACCCTGCATCTTGTTGGCTAGAACAGTGGGCCAGCTGAATGCTAGTTGACGATGTAGAAGATTTACAGACGTTCTGAAATTCCACATCTACTAATCCGTCCATATCTTCAACGATGTTGAGTATATTCAAATACTCCAGCACATCGACAAAAAAGATGTTTTTGAAATTGTCTAGGTAACCGGAACTCATTCAAAATGTCTTGCCCGTCCATTGCTTCAAGAGAAGCGTACATTCAAACGTGCTGCGTATATACCCGACTTTCTCCCACTCCACTTATAACCTATTGGATCAATCAATCGTTTACTACTAACGTCAGAAATCTGATGCCGCCATATAGTCGGCCGAAGCTCGGCCGCCATATAGTCAGTTGAAGCTCGGCCGACTATGCCTGACCACTTATTCGCATCCTGTTCCGTGGGTTAGCATTATCAGCGATACACATGTGCCAACCTACGAGTTTCATTCAATTTCGATTTCGATTTCGTATTGGTGGTGGCACCTTATATAAGAAGGCAGAAACTGTATTTTTCTTTTCTTCGTTGTCTTTTACTTGTGTTTCCTGGTTTTGCATTTCTTATTCTCGAGCTCGGAGAGAGAAGAAGATAGTAGGATTGAACGGTAAATATGTCAAAGTCATACCCTAAACCAGTGAGACTGGGAAATTCAGGCTTAAAAATTTCACCTATTTTGGTGGGTTGCATGTCCTATGGGTCCAAGGATTGGGCAGAATGGGTCATTGATGAGAAGGAAAAAATCTTTGAGATCCTAAAGCACTGCTACGATAGTGGTATGAGGACCTTCGACACTGCTGATGTATATTCTAATGGTCTAAGTGAACGTATCCTAGGGGAGTTTTTGAAGCATTATAAGATCAAAAGAGAAACTGTTGTTATCTTAACGAAGGTCTATTACCCTGTAGATGAGAGCCTAAAGCTTACACACTCTGCAAAAATCAGTGAATCTGACATGCTTGGACTGGTCAACCAAACTGGTCTGTCTCGCAAACATATACTTGAGGCTGCAAAGAATTCTGTCGAAAGATTAGGAACTTACATCGATGTCTTGCAGATCCACAGATTGGACCACGATACACCCATGGAAGAGATTATGAAAGCCCTAAATGATGTTGTGGGGCTAGGGTATACTCGGTACATTGGTGCTTCTTCAATGTTGGCCACTGAATTTGCCGAGTTACAGTTTATTGCAGAAAAACATGACTGGACCAAGTTTATATGTTCACAGTCATGTTACAGTCTTCTTTATCGTGAAGATGAACGTGAGTTGATTCCATTTGCCAAAAAACATGGAATAGGTTTAATACCTTGGTCTCCCAACGCGAGAGGTGTTTTGACAAGACCGCTCAATCAGGAAACAGATAGAAAAATTTCAGATCCTACCCTTAAAAGATTAAAGTTTGACTGTCTGGAATCCCATGAGAAGAGGATCGTTAATCGCGTGGAAGAAGTTGCGAAAAAGAAAGGTATCTCGATGGCTATGGTGTCCATTGCCTGGGTTTTGAGTAAAGGCGCTTGCCCTATTGTTGGATTAAACTCTATTGAAAGAGTGGACGAGGCTATCAGGGCAGTGGATGTGCAGTTGACTGAAGAGGAGATTCAATATTTAGAAGAGTTATACAAGCCAACGTACTTGAAATACTAGCTAGATAGTAGAAATTATATTTTTTTATTTTTTATTCTTCGTACGAAAACAATGAGCTTAGATCATTCAACCAAGTGGGCCAGTACTACGCCTTTTGGTGTGTCTTGCCTGAGAACGTTACGATGCACCATCACACTATACCAACATTGTAGTGAGCCAGCCGGTCGCATAATATTCTTGCAGGACAGATTACGAAATACTGACAAGACAACTAAATCACACATAACGAAGGTATATAATCCCATTCAAGCGTTTCTATTGTGATGCTTTTTGAAGGTAACAAAAGGACACTACTACAACTGTTGACGACAACGCAACGAGATGGAGAAAACCTTGTCTAGAAGATCCAGACTGCGACTGGTTTGTCTACAATGTAAGCAAATCAAACGGAAGTGCGACAAAGTACGGCCTGTTTGCTCACGATGCCAGCAACATTCATTAGAATGTAAATATGAAGACAGCGCAGATCTATCTTCCAATGCCGCAGCAAGCGGCTTAGCCAGCCTCAAGACTTCTCATAAATCAAATAGTGAATACCAGTTGGGACTCAAATGGCCAACCTTCAGATGCTCATTGCAAGTACCAGAAGGTGTTATTAATACAACGTTGTCGATATGGCATGCGGAAGATATGCTTGTCATTGTTGGGCAAGTAACATTTTTAGATTATCCGTTTGCTGCGCATGGTCTGTCTCAACATGATCAATATGTCAGAGCGCTCTGTGCCTCGCTGTATGGCATGACACTCATGGACTTTAGCAACTATGCCAATGGTATTCCTTTCGAGGACTCCTCAAGGAGTATACTAGGCCCATTGTCGTTTATTGAAAAGGCTATTTTACGACGAATAGAACACAGTAAGCTATTTCGAGTTCAACCTACCGCCCTAGGGATGTTGTACAATGGGTGCTCAATTGAAGAAGATAATTCAGTAGCTTTTCTGTCCTCACTCGTTGTTGAAATCGAAGGCGTGTTGGCGCAGAAGAAGGACTGTGAAATACTGCTAAAGTGCTTCTACGAGAATATATACCCTTTCTATCCCTTTATGGACATTGGACTCTTCGAGAATGACCTCAGTACATTGCTTCTGCAAGATGACGATAGTCACTGGAAAATCAACACTGAAGAAAAACATGTGCGAAAAAAAGTGGAAACCTTGTCGTTACTCACAGTGATCATGGCTATGGCTCTGAAGCATTCAACGTTGGATGCCGATCTTCTTTCAATGGTGAAAGCAAATACCTCTGAAACTTCCACGAAACTGACCCGTTTATGTCACAGACTGCTATGCCTGCTGGATGTGTTTCGTTATCCAAATGAAAATACATTCACCTGCCTTTTATATTTCTATGTTTCAGAACATTTGGATCCTGAAAGTCCTGATTGTGTACTGAGTCACACCAACCTGCTTACTCTCAACCATCTCTCAAACTTGTCCATAACACTGGGTCTTCAGTATGAGCCTTCAAAGTACAAACGCTTCAAGGACTCGTCACTGATGAGACATAGGCGCATGCTATGGTTAGGAATCCAGTCATTAAAGTTCCAAATTTCGCTTGCTGAAGGTGATAGTGATAGATCGAATGGTGAGTATATGGAACCATTTCTAGCGAATTTCGAGGAGGTGGAAGCAGCTGCTTCAGAGGATGAAGAAAGTCTTGTGGGTGAATTGAACGTGCGACTGCATGACGTCACGTGGAACAAGTACAGATTGCACATCATTCTGAGCAAATTAGTGTCGAGTTGCACTTCGATTATACGGCATCCGCAACTTTTTGAAGTTTTGGAGAATATCAAAAGATTGGAAGGTTTCTTGAGTGATAATTTTGCCGCAGGGTTAATATACCAGCCTCTTCAAGGAAATGAATTGAATACGATAAAGCTTGGCAGAGACACATTACTTAATACCAAGGATGTGGAGAAGACTGAAATATTCCTGACCAATATTGTGGGGCGTGTATGCATTTTTAATATTCTTGATGTGCTCTCATTGTATTTTGAGAAGAAGTGTATTGTACATTGGGAAGAATATGAAAAGAACTACCATTTTCTTACCTCGAGAGGGTTTGGTGTGTACTTGGAACTGGCGGGCTTGGTATCTGACTACCTTGATACTAGATTTGAAAAGAACATTCCACAGCAGCATGGCTACATTATCGACAAACAGATATGCTTTATTCTTGTAAGGATATGGATGTTTCAATGCCGTATTTTGTTGAGGTGTTCCTACAAACAAGAGAGCCTAGAAAAGCTGTCGCCTTCTAGTGCACCTACTGATAGCCGAGAGAAAGAAAATGAGATTACTTACGTTTTGGCAAGACTTATTCAACATGTTCGTAACCAAATGGCGCATTTAGTGGATCTAGCCAGAGAAAAGCTTCAGGATAGTTACTTTTGCGCTTACCAAACTGTTCCCATTTTTAAATATATTGTGTATTTGGTTGATGTGGGCAGTCTAGTATCTGCGTCAAACGAGCTTTGGGAAAAGGTAACCGGTGAAGGTGAAATACCGCAAAAAGTACAACAAGCCGTGAGATTGAAATGGGGATTGGACTGTAACAATTCAAAGAGGATCAAACAGAATTTAACCAACAGCCAGAGCTTGGAAAGTTTCAACAAAATCCTGTTATGTCAAATGGAGGAGGCAGTTCTTTCCAGCTCCTTTGGAAGAAAATCAAACGCCGCCATGTCCGGAAACATAGCTGAAGAAATTTTCAATATCAGTGAGGAAGAGGCTTTGAATCAGCTGTTGGAAAACGGTAATTTTGATGCGTTTTGGGAGTTGTTGGGCGAAAATCTGACCGATATGCCCTCTTTGTAAGACTACAATGCTTGAAACTGCCAGAAAACAACTACGAAAAACAGTATCGCAGTCCGTATCTTGTTCAGTGTTTCAGAGCATGGCAAGAGTAAAGGGCATTTTGTGTTTATTAGTATTTCTTCTTGCGTGCTTTTCAACTTTGTAAAATTGGCATTATTGTGTGAAGGAGGAATGTAGTAGTTGTGCGTAAGTAAGTATCTCGGCCGTGCCTCTATTGCGATCGGCCGAGATTTCCTGTATGCATAAAATAGACTAAGGTCACCCACGATATTCTGAATATATATAATAGCAACAACGCATTTTGCGGTGCTCAGAAAGGTTTCATCTTCATTTTCCACCTGCTGAGTGACGACCTAAACAAAGTCATACTCTCTTCTATTTGGTCACACAAGATAGGCGCTATTCCTCATGCCTAAAGGTTTGGGGCCCGCACCTGAGCCACCTAGCGAGATAGGACGTCTTAGAGTTCTTTCTAAGACTGCAGGTATTGGAGTATCACCGTTAGTCTTGGGAGCAACCACATCGTCGGATTTTTTGGACTCAATGAACAAGAAGCGCGCGTTTAAGTTGCTTGATGCTTTTAACGAAGCAGGCGGAAATTTCATTGATGCTGCAAATAACTATGAAAACGAGCAGTGGGATGAGTGGATTGGTGAGTGGATGGAGTCAAGAAAACTGCGTGACAAAATTGTTATATGTACCAAGTATGCTGGAGATTACAAGAGGTGTGAAGCAGCTCAGGGTAAAAGCGCCAACTACTGTGGTTATCACCAACCCAGTTTACGTGTGAGTGTAAGAGATTCTCTCCACAAATTGAAAACAGATTGGATTGATATTCTTTATGTTCAGTGGTGTGATTATATGGGTTCCATTGAGGAAGCTATGGACAGTCTGCACATCCTTGTGCAGCAGGGTAAAGTTCTCTACTTGGGCGTGTGTGATGCACCTGCGTGGGTTGTCTCTGCAGCAAATTACTACGCTAGTTCTCACGGGAAAACTCCGTTCAGTGTCTATCAAGGCAAGTGGAATGTGCTAAACAGGGATTTTGAACGTGAAATACTACCAATGGCCAGGCATTTTGGTATGGCTCTGGTTCCATGGGATGTTATGTGGGGCGGAAGATTTCAGAGTAAAAAGACAATGGAAAAGCGGGAGAGGAGAGGAAAGGATGTGCGTACTTTTCTTGGCAGCCCAAAACAGACAGATGTTGAGGTTAAAATCAGTGAGGCATTGTCAAAGGTAGCTCAGGAACATGGCACTGAATTTATTGCTGCTATTGCAATTGCCTATGTCCGTGCTAAAGCAAAAAATGTTTTCCCGCTAGTAGGAGGAAGAAAAGTTGAACACTTGAAACAGAAAATTGAGGCTCTGAGTATCAAGTTGACACCAGAACAGATGGAATATCTGGAAAGCATTGTTCCTTTTGACATTGGATTTCCCAACACGTTTATCAAATTGAATACATTAACTCAAAAGTATGATACGAGTAATGTTTGAGTAGAGTTTCAGTTATGGAAAACTCAAAAAGAGCGCAAAATTTCAAATTCACTAGTGTAAAAAAATTCCGGTCTCCATATACTCAGGAACTGATATTATGTCTCTTGCTCATACATAGCCTACAAAGCAGTGAAATAGTTTTACTAAATGGTGCCATAAAAGATAGATAGCGATTCCATCCGTGAGCATATTATGCTTGGCAGTGCGTACATGTCTATGTAAGTACAAGCACTTATCTTGCTAGAATGCTAACACACAGTCGTGAACACTGCTACATAGCCATGTATGTACAATTCTCAGATATATGGTTTGTGCAGTATGGTCGCGCACATCCTTCGTGACGGATAGAACTTTTAGCAGCCCATATAACCTGGATTAGGATCTTCTCTAATTCAAACAGTAGCAATATTACCGCACATCTCTGATGTAGACAACTCTTGGTGATAAAGACCTATTAGCTCCTTTAGAAAGCGCTCTTAAGGTGTATTTCCCTCAGCAAAATGCTAAATATGGATGTGAAATCATGCCATATCAGTTAAAGCTGCTTTTATCTGTCTAACAAAGATGATAAAGAGAAATAGAGAACAAGTACGTCAATGGGATTATGTGGTGTTCCCATATATCTGAATTTGAGATGCGACTGTCTGAAAATGAGGTGCATTTTTTGAGCCAGATTCCAGCCAACGAAATATCATGCAGCAATTGAACACTTAACTATTCAACAACAAATACAACAAGATGGCATATGCATTGACGAAGAATAGCAAGATACAAGAAGAGGAAAAATGAGAATGTATCATAACGTCCGGACGAGTACGTGCTACTATTAAGTTATAATTACACGATGATTTTATATAGGATCAAATATCGGAGGGTGCATTGTTGTAGTACCAATATACAAGTAACACACATTGCTACTATGTGATTATATAACCTGAAAGTATGATGGTGTTGGTATCAAAGAGGATTAAATGTGTTAACCCAAAGCATGATTGAAGTCAACGCTTCAGATGTGTTTTAGAAACATATACCAAAGAAAAAAAAATGCTGGTAATTGCTGATAGTTAGTTGTTTAGTAAGTTGTAATACTTTAAGAATAAGTCTTTCCTTCTTAATTTATATGAGAGAGGTATATAAAGCACACGCTGATTGGTTATATTAAACTCAATAGTTCAGACATAATTCGAAAGATTGATGATAATATTTGGGTGATAACTCATCTTCTTTTATAATAAGTTCTGGTCAATCAATAGATCTTTATCTCATTACTGCGGTAAATTCTATTATTAAAATTTTCCTATCCCAATTTATACGAAGAGCGTATAGTTTTAATCACTTATTCCAACAGTAATATCAAACCTGCGAGTTCCTAAGGAACCTAATATTTATGTACAGAAGGAGTAGTTCTATATTTGTTACATTTAAAGAACATACAGAATGTCCAATAATATTAGGATAGCACATCTGATGTACTAGATAGTTATAAATATTGTATCCCGCTTCACCACACCTTGAAATATCATGAGATATGTATGGAATTTATAGCGTGCAATTTAGGATAATAAGTTTTATATAATACAGTTAGCATAGTGAATATTTTTATATTTTTGTGAAGTAAAATGAATTTTACATTGATTATGAGTAATATATAAATTTAATGAAATGACCGAATTTGGCAAAAGACGTTATATTATATGCGATTGATCAGAGTTCCATCATATTTGGAGCCATTGAATGTATTATAAATACTAAATACGAATAACCATGGGTTATATGAGCAAATGGCACAGGTTGTAAAGCACTGAGGTAAGTGCCGTGTATGGTGAGGTATAGTGGTAACCATGGCAACTGAGTGGGAGGTGAGAATGAGAATGAGGAGCAGTGTGGAAGTAGGGTGAAACGAGAGTAGTATGTGTTAAAATATGCTAATTAAAGAAGTATGACTAATCGCTATTAGTCAAAAGGGGTGGAGTAATAAGACAATAGCACATATAAGAATGGAGTGTATCTCATCAAGAGGATACAATGATATGTATGTTGCTTTTATAATAATATATAAGAATGTCCAATAACCTTACTACATTATGACTAATAAGCTAGATTGCAATGCCTTACGTCAACAGTGTGTTCCTAGGATCCGTAGGCGTATGAGGAGCGGTTATGGAAAAGAAGAAGGCACGGTAGGTGTTGATATGTGGTGAGGTAGCTAGATGTAGTGAGAAGTGGGATGGAGAGTGGTAATAGGGTATGATTGTTTACGTTTGGATGTTTACATGTTATGTTAGGTATGTTGTAGAAGTAGATGGTAGGATAAGTGGAAGTGGTGGTTGGTGGTAGATATGGAGTAGTGATGACGGATGACAGGTGAGAGAGTAGGCAGTGTAGGAGCAGGTAGGGTAAGTCAGGGCAGTGGGGTTGGAGAGCGAGGAGGGCTGATAGTAGGGTTAGAGATAGGGTAAGTAAGGGTGTACTTCTCGTGATGGTGATGGTGATGGTGGTAGTGATGGTGTGGTGATGATGATGGTGTGGTGATGATGATGGTTATGGTGGGTGTGGTAGTGATGATGATGGTGATGGTGATAGTGTGATGGTAGTGATGGTGATGGTGGTAGTGATGGTGATAGGGTTAGTAATGGTGGTGATAGGGTTAGTGATAGTGGTAGTGATAGTGATGGTGATAGTGATAGTGATGGTGATGGTGATGGTGGTAGTGATAGTGGTAGTGATGGTGATGGTGATGATGGTGATGGTGATGGTGATGGTGATGGTGATAGTGGGTGTGATGGTGATAGTAATAGTGTGGTGATGATGGTGATAGTGATGGTGATGGATATGGTGATGGTGATGGTGTGGTGTGTGGGTGTGGTGTGTGGGTGTGGTGTGGTGTGGGTGTGGTGTGTGGGTGTGGGTGTGGGTGTGGGTGTGGGTGTGGGTGTGGTGTGGGTGTGGGTGTGGGTGTGGGTGTGGTGTGTGGGTGTGGGTGTGGGTGTGGTGTGGGTGTGGGTGTGGGTGTGGGTGTGGGTGTGGGTGTGGGTGTGGGTGTGGTGTGGGTGTGGGTGTGGGTGTGGGTGTGGGTGTGGGTGTGGGTGTGGGTGTGGGTGT